>NC_088407.1:91356419-91513919 GCF_034236695.1 Oncorhynchus nerka
TTTGAAGCCATTCCTTTAAATTTCAAAATAAAATACAATTGTATTCTCATGCTTTTTCATGCTATATAGGATACCAGTACTGAGTAATGATAACCAGTGTCACGGCTGTTGAAGGAAGAGGACCAAGATGCAGTCTATCACAGTGCAATCCGTTTTGTCACCAAAGCCCCATATACTACCCACCATTGCGACCTGTACGCTCTCGTTGGCTGGCCCTCGCTTCATACTCGTTGCCAAACCCACTGGCTCCATGTCATCTACAAGACCCTGCTAGGTAAAGTCCCCCCTTATCTCAGCTCGCTGGTCACCATAGCATCTCCCACCTGTTGCACACGCTCCAGCAGGTATATCTCTCTAGTCACCCCCAAAACCAATTATTTCTTTGGCCGCCTCTCCTTCCAGTTCTCTGCTGCCAATGACTGGAACGAACTACAAAAATCTCTGAAACTGGAAACACTTATCTCCCTCACTAGCTTTAAGCACCAACAGTCAGAGCAGCTCACAGATTACTGCACCTGTACATAGCCCACCTATAATTTAGCCCAAACAACTACCTCTTTCCCAACTGTATTTAATTAATTTATTTATTTTGCTCCTTTGCACCCCATTATTTTTTATTTCTACTTTGCACATTCTTCCATTGCAAAACTACCATTCCAGTGTTTTACTTGCTATATTGTATTTACAAAACAAACCGCGAAGCTCAAGGCGATGTGCCATAAACAAAGTCAACTTCCCACAAACACAGGTGGGAAAAAGGGCTGCCTAAGTATGATTCCCAATCAGAGACAACGATAGACAGCTGTCCCTGATTGAGAACCCTACCCGGCCAAAACATAGAAATACACAACATAGAACACAGAATGCCCACCTCAACTCACCCCCTGACCAAACCCCAACTCACGCCCTGACCAAACCCCAACTCACGCCCTGACCAAACCCCAACTCACGCCCTGACCAAACCCCAACTCACCCCCTGACCAAACCCCAACTCACCCCCTGACCAAACCCCAACTCACGCCCTGACCAAACCCCAACTCACCCCCTGACCAAACCCCAACTCACGCCCTGACCAAACCCCAACTCACCCCCTGACCAAACCCCAACTCACGCCCTGACCAAACCCCAACTCACGCCCTGACCAAACCCCAACTCACCCCCTGACCAAACCCCAACTCACCCCTGACCAAACCCCAACTCACGCCCTGACCAAACCCCAACTCACCCCCTGACCAAACCCCAACTCACCCCCTGACCAAACCCCAACTCACCCCTGACCAAACCCCAACTCACGCCCTGACCAAACCCCAACTCACCCCCTGACCAAACCCCAACTCACCCTGACCAAACCCCAACTCACCCCCTGACCAAACCCCAACTCACCCCCTGACCAAACCCCAACTCACGCCCTGACCAAACCAAAATAGAGACATAAAAATGGTCTCTAAGGTCAGGGCGTGACAACCAGGCTATATATACAGGGTACAAGTACTGAGTCAATGATAACTAGGCTATATATACAGGGTACAAGTACTGAGTCAATGATAACTAGGCTATATATACAGGGTACCTGTACTGAGTCAATGATAACTAGGTTATATACACAGGGTACAAGTACTGAGTCAATGAGTAATGATAACTAGGCTATATACACAGGGTACCAGTACTGAGTAATGATAACTAGGTTATATACACAGGGTACCAGTACTGAGTAATGATAACTAGGTTATATACACAGGGTATCAGTACTGAGTAATGATAACTAGGCTATATACACAGGGTACAAGTACTGAGTCAATGAGTAATGATAACTAGGCTATATACACAGGGTACCAGTACTGAGTAATGATAACTAGGTTATATATACAGGGTACCAGTACTGAGTAATGATAACTAGGTTATATACACAGGGTACCAGTACTGAGTCAATGAGTAATGATAGCTAGGCTCAATACACAGTGTACCAGTACTGAGTCAATGAGTAATGATAACTAGGCTCTATACACAGGGTACCAGTACTGAGTCATGATAATTAGGCTATATACACAGGGTACCAGTACTGAGTCATGATAACTAGGCTATATACACAGGGTATCAGTACTGAGTAATGATAACTAGGCTCTATACACAGGGTACCAGTACTGAGTCATGATAACTAGGCTCTATACACAGGGCACCAGTACTGAGTCAATGAGTAATGATAACTAGGCTCTATACACAGGGTACCAGAACTGAGTAATGGTAACTAGGCTCAATACACAGGGTATCAGTACTGAGTAATGATAACTAGGTTATATACACAGGGTACCTGTACTGAGTCAATGATAACTAGGTTATATACACAGGGTACCAGTACTGAGTCAATGATAACTAGGCTATATACACAGGGTACCAGTACTGAGTAATGAAAACTAGGTTATATACACAGGGTACCAGTACTGAGTAATGATAGCTAGGCTATATACACAGGGTATCAGTACTGAGTAATGATAACTAGGCTCTATACACAGGGTACCAGTACTGAGTAATGATAGCTAGGCTATATACACAGGGTATCAGTACTGAGTAATGATAACTAGGTTATATACACAGGGCACCAGTACTGAGTAATGATAGCTAGGCTCTATACACAGGGCACCAGTACTGAGTAATGATAACTAGGCTATATACACAGGGTACCAGTACTGAGTAATGATAACTAGGCTCTATACACAGGGTACCAGTACTGAGTCAATGAGTAATGATAACTAGGCTCTATACACAGGGTACCAGTACTGAGTCAATGAGTAATGATAACTAGGTTATATACACAGGGTATCAGTACTGAGTAATGATAACTAGGCTCTATACACAGGGTACCAGTACTGAGTCAATGAGTAATGATAACTAGGCTCGATACACAGGGTACCAGTACTGAGTAATGATAACTAGGCTCTATACACAGGGCACCAGTACTGAGTAATGATAACTAGGCTACATACACAGGGTACCAGTACTGAGTCAATGAGTAATGATAACTAGGCTCGATACACAGGGTACCAGTACTGAGTCAATGAGTAATGATAACTAGGCTCTATACACAGGGCACCAGTACTGAGTAATGATAACTAGGTTATATACACAGGGTACCAGTACTGAGTCAATGAGTAATGATAACTAGGCTCTATACACAGGGTACCAGTACTGAGTCAATGATAACTAGGCTATATACACAGGGTACCAGTACTGAGTAATGATAACTAGGTTATATACACAGGGTACCAGTACTGAGTAATGATAACTAGGTTATATACACAGGGTACCAGTACTGAGAAATGATAACTAGGTTATATACACAGGGTACCAGTACTGAGTCAATGAGTAATGATAGGTAGATATATACACAGGGTACCAGTACTGAGTAATGATAACTAGGCTCTATACACAGGGTACCAGTACTGAGTAATGATAACTAGGCTATATACACAGGGTACCAGTACTGAGTAATGATAACTAGGTTATATGCACAGGGTATCAGTACTGAGTAATGATAACTAGGTTATATACACAGGGTACCAGTACTGAGTCAATGAGTAATGATAACTAGGTTATATATACAGGGTACCAGTACTGAGTAATGATAACTAGGTTATATACACAGGGTACCAGTACTGAGTAATGATAACTAGGTTATATACACAGGGTACCAGTACTGAGTAATGATAACTAGGTTATATACACAGGGTACCAGTACTGAGTAATGATAACTAGGCTATATACACAGGGTACCAGTACTGAGTCAATGAGTAATGATAACTAGGTTATATACACAGGGTACCAGTACTGAGTAATGATAACTAGGCTATATACACAGGGTACCAGTACTGAGTCATGATAACTAGGTTATATACACAGGGTACCAGTACTGAGTAATGATAACTAGGCTATATACACAGGGTACCAGTACTGAGTAATGATAACTAGGCTCTATACACAGGGTACCAGTACTGAGTAATGATAACTAGGCTATATACACAGGGTACCAGTACTGAGTCAATGAGTAATGATAACTAGGTTATATACACAGGGTACCAGTACTGAGTAATGATAACTAGGCTATATACACAGGGTACCAGTACTGAGTCCATGTGCAGGGGTACAAGGTCATTGGGGTAAATATGTACATATAACTAGGAATAAAGTGACTAGTCAACAGGGTAGATAATTAACAGTAGTAGCAGCGTGTGATGAGTCAACAGAATAGGAGGCAGATGGATCTCCAATGTTAATTATAACAAAGGGAGGAGTCAGATGGATCTCCAATGTTAATTATAACAAAGGGAGGAGGCAGATGGATCTCCAATGTTAATTATAACAAAGGGAGGAGGCAGATGGATCTCCAATGTTAATTATAACAAAGGGAGGAGGCAGATGGATCTCCAATGTTAATTATAACAAAGGGAGGAGGCAGATGGATCTCCAATGTTAATTATAACAAAGGGAGGAGGCAGATGGATCTCCAATGTTAATTATAACAAAGGGAAAGGCAGGTTGGGGACAGGCGAGAGTACATAAACCAGGTCAGAGTCCAAACACTACCAGACGATAGGCAGTCTCGAGGTCAGGCCAGGCAGGGGGGAGAAACCAGAACAGTACCAGACGATAGGCAGTCTCGAGGTCAGGCCAGGCAGGGGGGAGAAACCAGAACAGTACCAGACGATAGGCAGTCTCGAGGTCAGGCCAGGCAGGGGGGAGAAACCAGAACAGTACCAGACGATAGGCAGTCTCGAGGTCAGGCCAGGCAGGGGGGAGAAACCAGAACAGTACCAGACGATAGGCAGTCTCGAGGTCAGGCCAGGCAGGGGGGAGAAACCAGATCTGGGTCCAAAACAGTACAAGGGGATAGGCAGTCTCGAGGTCAGGCCAGGCAGGGGGGAGAAACCAGAATAGGCAGGCTGGTTGTCAGAACAGGCAGGCTGGTTGTCAGAACAGGCAGGCTGGTAGTCAGAACAGGCAGGCTGGTAGTCAGAACAGGCAGGCTGGTAGTCAGAACAGGCAGGCTGGTAGTCAGAACAGGCAGAGTGGTCAGGCAGGCTGGTTGTCAGAACAGGCAGAGTGGTCAGGCAGGCTGGTAGTCAGAACAGGCAGAAGGGTCAGGGCAGGCTGGGTAGAAGCTGTTCAGGGTCCTGTTGGTTACAGAGTTGGTGAATCGGTATTGCTTGCTGTGCGATAGCAGACAGATCTATGACTTAGTGGCAGGAGTCTTTGACATTTTTGGGGGCCTTCCTCTGACACAGCCAGGTATAAATGTCCTGGATGGCAGGGAGCTCCCAGTGATGTTCTATGTCGCACGCACTACCCTCTGTAGAGCCTTGAGATCGGATGCCAAGCAGTTGCCGTACCAAGCAGTCATACAGCCAGTCTAGACGCACTCAATGGCGCAGCTATATACATTTTTGAGGATCTGAGGGTTTGCCAAATCTTTATCAGCCTCTTGGTGGAAGAGGCGTTGTCATGCCCTCTTCATGGCTGTGTTGGTGTGTTTGGACCATGATATATCCTTAATCATGTGGACACTGAGGAACTTGAAGCTCTCGACCCACTCCTCTACAGCCCCGTCGATGTGAATGGGGGCGTGCTCGGCCCTCATTTTCCTGTAGTCCACGATCAGCTCCTTTGTCTTGCTGACATTGAGGGAGAGGTTTTTGTCCTGGCCTCCTCCCTGTACTCTGTCTCATCGTTGCTTGGTGATCAGGTCTACCACTGTTGTGTCGTCAGCTAACTTAATAATGGTGTTGGAGTCGTGTGCGGCCATTTAGTTGTGAGTGAACAGGGAATACAGGAGGGGACTGAGCACGCTCCCCTGAGGGGTCCCTGTGTTGAGGGTCAGCATGGCAGATGAGTTGTTACCAACCCTCACCACCTGGGGGCGGCCCGTCAGTAAGTCCAGGATCCAGTTGCAGAGGGAGGTGTTTAGTCCCAGGGTCCTTAGCTTAGAAGGCGCTATGGTGTTGAACGCTGAGCTGTTGTCAATGAACAGCATTCTCACACAGCTGTTCTTCTTGTCCAGGTGGGTGAGGGCAGATTGCGTCATCTATGGATCTGTTGGGGCGGTTTGTGAATTGGAGTGGGTCCAGGGTGTCTGGGATGATTGTGTTGATGTGAGCCATGACCAGCCTTTCAAAGCGCTTCATGGCTACAGATGTGAGTGTGACGGAGCGATAGTCATTTAGGCAGGTTACCTTGGTATTCTTGGGCACAGGGACTATGGTGTTCTGTTTGAAACGTGTCGGTGTTACAGACTCAGACAGGGAGAAGTTGAACATTTTTCTTAAACCGACTCACTAGAATACAGTATATGGAGAGAACGGTTCAGAATATCAGAGATCAATTAAATACACACAGATCCTTTTCAGCACCAATTGGTAGATTAAAAAATACTCTGATCTTGTATATTATTTAGGGGTTAGGAAAGTGCTCATGAATAAATACAATTTAAAAAACGTTTTGAAGAGCCTTTACTCACTCAATATATTGATGAATAAAAAATACAGTTGGTTTGATTGATTCTGAAAGTTGAAAGATTGAATTGTTCAATCCATGAAATATTGGAAGGTGAGAAAAGTGATCAATAGGGGTTGACCTCTGATTGATCAATAATCCTCACTGATCATGGTGTGATGACAACGGTACAGTCGTGAACCGCGCTCCAGATTTAGACTGATACATGTGGTTTGTGTCCATAACGATTCAAAAAGTCTACATGTCCCAAATTATTGCAGATATTGAGAGGAGCCAGTCCAGACGAGAAACCCGAATGCCCCGCCTCAGGCTGATGGATCAGCTGAGAATAGCAGGTGTATAGCAGGTGTAGAACAGGTGAATAGCAGGTGAATAGCAGGTGTGTAGCAGGAGAATAGCAGGTGAATAGCAGGTGAATAGCAGGTGAGTAGCAGGTGTGTAGCAGGAGAATAGCAGGTGAATAGCAGGTGTATAGCAGGTGTATAGCAGGTGAATAACAGGTGTATAGCAGGTGAATAGCAGGTGAATAGCAGGTGTATAGCAGGTGTATAGCAGGTGTATAGCAGGTGTATAACAGGTGTATAGCAGGTGTATATCAGGTGAATAGCAGGTGTATAGCAGGTGTATAGCAGATGTATAGCAGGTGTATAGCAGATGTATAGCAGGTGAATAGCAGGTGAATAACAGGTGTATAGCAGGTGTATAGCAGGTGTATAGCAGGTGAATAACAGGTGAATACCAGGTGTATAACAGGTGAATAGCAGGTGTATAGCAGGTGTATAGCAGGTGTATAGCAGGTGTATACCAGGTGTATAACAGGTGAATAGCAGGTGTATAGCAGATGAATACCAGGTGAATACCAGGTGTATATCAGGTGAATACCAGGTGTATAGCAGGTGAATAGCAGGTGTATAGCAGGTGTATAGCAGGTGTATAGCAGGTGTATAGCAGGTGTATAGCAGATGTATAGCAGGTGAATAGCAGGTGAATAGCAGGTGAATAACAGGTGGATAGCAGTTGTATAGCAGGTGTATAGCAGGTGAATAACAGGTGAATACCAGGTGTATAACAGGTGTATAGCAGGTGAATACCAGGTGAATACCAGGTGTATATCAGGTGAATACCAGGTGTATAGCAGGTGAATAGCAGGTGTATAGCAGGTGTATAGCAGGTGTATAGCAGGTGAATAGCAGGTGTATAGCAGGTGTATAGCAGATGTATAGCAGGTGTATAGCAGGTGTATAGCAGATGTATAGCAGCTGTATAGCAGGTGTATAGCAGGTGAATAGCAGGTGTATAACAGGTGAATAGCAGGTGTATAACAGGTGTATAGCAGGTGTATAGCAGATGTATAGCAGGTGTATAGCAGGTGTATAGCAGGTGTATAGCAGATGTATAGCAGGTGAATAGCAGGTGAATAGCAGGTGAATAACAGGTGTATAGCAGGTGTATAGCAGGTGTATAGCAGGTGAATAACAGGTGAATACCAGGTGTATAACAGGTGTATAGCAGGTGAATAGCAGGTGTATAGCAGGTGAATACCAGGTGAATACCAGGTGTATAGCAGGTGAATAGCAGGTGTATAGCAGGTGTATAGCAGGTGAATAGCAGGTGTATAGCAGGTGTATAGCAGGTGTATAGCAGATGTATAGCAGGTGTATAGCAGGTGTATAGCAGGTGAATAGCAGGTGTATAACAGGTGTATAGCAGGTGTATAGCAGGTGAATAGCAGGTGAATAGCAGGTGTATAACAGGTCTATAGCAGGTGTATAGCAGGTGAATAGCAGGTGAATAGCAGGTGTATAGCAGGTGAATAACAGGTGTATAGCAGGTGAATAGCAGGTGTATAGCAGGTGAATAGCAGGTGTATAACAGGTGAATAGCAGGTGTATAACAGGTGAATAACAGGTGTATAGCAGGTGAATAGCAGGTGTATAACAGGTGTATAGCAGGTGAATAGCAGGTGAATAGCAGGTGTATAACAGGTGTATAGCAGGTGTATAGCAGGTGAATAGCAGGTGTATAGCAGGTGTATAGCAGGTGTATAGCAGGTGTATAACAGGTGTATAGCAGGTGTATAGCAGGTGAATAGCAGGTGAATAGCAGGTGTATAACAGGTGTATAGCAGGTGTATAGCAGGTGAATAGCAGGTGTATAGCAGGTGAATAACAGGTGAATAGCAGGTGTATAACAGGTGAATAGCAGGTGTATAACAGGTGAATAACAGGTGTATAGCAGGTCTATAACAGGTGTATAGCAGGTGAATAGCAGGTGTATAACAGGTGTATAGCAGGTGAATAGCAGGTGTATAGCAGATGTATAGCACTCTATTCTCATGCTTCAATTCAAGGTTAACTCGGTTTCCAAAACACACTTGTACCAGTGTCTAACAGGACAAATATAATTATGTTTAAAAGTAGTGCACTTCATAGGATGTGGCACAGTTTGGGTCGCAGCTGATAGCCTAGGTGAAATGAGTCATTTCAACAACTGTTGTGGGATGCCACCTACTGGCCATTTTATACATATCAGGTTCCATTTTACATCAGGTTCCATTTAATATCAGGTTCCATTTAATATCAGGTTCCATTTTACATCAGGTTCCATTTAATATCAGGTTCCATTTAATATCAGGTTCCATTTAATATCAGGTTCCATTTTACATCAGGTTCCATTTAATATCAGGTTCCATTTAATATCAGGTTCCATTTTACATCAGGTTCCATTTAATATCAGGTTCCATTTTACATCAGGTTCCATTTAATATCAGGTTCCATTTTACATCAGGTTCCATTTTACATCAGGTTCCATTTAATATCAGGTTCCATTTAATATCAGGTTCCATTTTACATCAGGTTCCATTTTACATCAGGTTCCATTTTACATCAGGTTCCATTTAATATCAGGTTCCATTTAATATAAAGGTTCCATTTTACATCAGGTTCCATTTAATATCAGGTTCCATTTAATATCAGGTTCCATTTTACATCAGGTTCCATTTTATATAAAGGTTCCATTTAATATCAGGTTCCATTTTATATAAAGGTTCCATTTAATATCAGGTTCCATTTTATATAAAGGTTCCATTTAATATCAGGTTCCATTTTATATAAAGGTTCCATTTTACATCAGGTTCCATTTAATATCAGGTTCCATTTAATATCAGGTTCCATTTTACATCAGGTTCCATTTTATATAAAGGTTCCATTTAATATCAGGTTCCATTTTATATAAAGGTTCCATTTAATATCAGGTTCCATTTTATATAAAGGTTCCATTTTACATCAGGTTCCATTTAATATCAGGTTCCATTTTACATCAGGTTCCATTTTATATAAAGGTTCCATTTAATATCAGGTTCCATTTAATATCAGGTTCCATTTTACATCAGGTTCCATTTTATATCAGGTTCCATTTTATCATGTTCATCATGTATGGCAGGGTGACTGATACACAGGGTTGATCTTTTGATCATTACAGATAACAAAAACATATATATATATATATATATACATAACAACATGGGTTTGATGCACTCCTTTGAACTGCTTTCAAAATGGTCAAAATGGTAGGTGATAATCCTCACCTTTTTACACCATATACATCTTGTCAATAAACTATCATGGTGGAATGCACCTTTTCAGTTTATTTACGAACTGTAGGAGCAGTAGAAGAAGAAATATATTATTTTGACTGCCCATGCTGAAGCAGAAGCTCAGGTGATGAGCTCTCCAGTACATCGACGTGCCACACTCGTCATACAGCGTCTCCTTGTGGACAACACGAGGAGGTACATCTAAATACTACTTGTTGTGCATACAATGGCCAGATGGTGGCGCCAAAGAACAGTGACATTGATGGAGCTAATACATTTCTAATACCTAGGGTGCCCTGTCAGCTGTCACCCAGGTCATGAATGGCCTAAAGCTCAGTTCTCTTTTGGCTTCTTTAAGTCTATCAATGGTCTATTTTAAATTAATGGGACATAAGCAATTTAATTATTTCGCAGAATGACATTGTTTACTTGAAAAAACGAATTTGCTAATTTCAGTAAGGAAATACAAAAATGAAGAAACACTCAAATTCAGTAGAGACAGAGGAGCTTTGGTTTATAGTTAATCCAGTGTTTGAAGCTCTAATGCACCTCTCAGAGAGAGGTTGCAGTTCCACACAAATATTTAGTTAATATCCTATGATCTCCCCACTACAGATACTACAGATACTCCCCACTACAGATACTACAGATACTCCCCACTACAGATACTACAGATACTCCCCACTACAGATACTACAGATACTCCCCACTACAGATACTACAGATACTCCCCACTACAGATACTACAGATTCTACCCACTACAGATACTACAGATACTCCGCACTACAGATACTACAGATACTCCCCACTACAGATACTACAGATACTACAGATACTCCCCACTACAGATACTACAGATACTACAGATACTCCCCACTACAGATACTACAGATACTACAGATACTCCCCACTACAGATACTACAGATACTACAGATACTCCCCACTACAGATACTACAGATACTACAGATACTCCCCACTACAGACCCTACAGATACTACAGATACTACAGATACTACAGATACTACAGTTACTCCCCACTACAGATACTACAGTTACTCCCCACTACAGATACTCCCCACTACAGATACTCCCTACTACAGATACTCCCCACTACAGATACTACAGTTACTCCCCACTACAGATACTACAGTTACTCCCCACTACAGATACTCCCCACTACAGATACTCCCTACTACAGATACTACAGATACTACAGATACTCCCACTATAGATACTACAGTTACTCCCCACTACAGATACTCCCCACTACAGATACTCCCCACTACAGATACTCCCTACTACAGATACTACAGATACTACAGATACTCCCCACTATAGATACTACAGTTACTCCCCACTACAGATACTCCCCACTACAGATACTACAGATACTCCCCACTACAGATACATGATCGTTTTTAGAAATGTGTTTTTAAAGACAATACTAGTAACCTACTAGTCTCTTGTATATTTGCGTTGTCAGAGTTCAGTTAGTCTTATTCATAATTGAATAGTCTTGTCGGTGGACTTGTGGACAGAGGGATTGTCTCTGTCTGTCTAACTGCCAGCTGTCTCTATTCATGCCATGTTAGAGTAGCACGCTGCACACACACGCTCTGACCTGAGATATCTCTGTTTTCTTTGAATTTTGGTTAGTTCAGGGTGTGACGAGGGTGGGTATGTTAGTTTTTGTATATCTAGGGGGTTTTGTATATCTAGGGGGTTTGGTAAGTCTAGGTATATGTAGGTCTATGGTGACCTGAATTGGTTCCCAATCAAAGGCAGCTGTTTATCGTTGTCTCTGATTGGGGATCATATTTAGGTAGCCATTTGACCCTTTTGTGTTTGTGGGTTCTTGTTCTATGTTTAGTTGCCTGTCTGCACTATCAATATTAGCTTCACGTTTTGTTATTTTGTTCAGTGTTTCATTCTTTATTAAAGAAGAATGTACGCATACCACGCTGCGCCTTGGTCTCCTCCTTACGACGGACGTGACACACACACACACACACACACACACACACACACACACACACACACACACACAGTGATGTAAAGTACTAAGTAAAAGTACTTTAATGTACTACTTCAGTAGTTTTAATGGGTATCTGTACTTTACTATTTATATTTTGGCAACTTTTACATTTACTTCACTGTACGTTTTACTCCTTACATTTTTCCCCGACACCTAAAAGTACTCGTTATATTTTGAATGCTTAGCAGGACAGGAAAATGGTCTAAGTCACACACTTATCAAGAAAACATCCCAGTCATCTACTGGCTCTGATCTGAAGGACTCACAAAACAGAGAACATCCCTGGTCATCCCTACTGCCTCTGATCTGGAGGACTCACTAAACAGAGAACATCCCTGGTCCTCCCTACTGCCTCTGATCTGGAGGACTCACTAAACACAAATGCTTTGTTTGTAAATGGTGTTGGAGTGGTGGAGTGGTGGAGTGTTGGAGTGGTGGAGTGTTGGAGTGGTGGAGTGTTGGAGTGGTGGAGTGGTGGAGTGTTGGAGTGTTGGAGTGTTGGAGTGTTGGAGTGTTGGAGTGGTGGAGTGTTGGAGTGGTGGAGTGGTGGAGTGTTGGAGTGTTGGAGTGGTGGAGTGTTGGAGTGTTGGAGTGGTGGAGTGGTGGAGTGGTGGAGTGGTGGAGTGTTGGAGTGTTGGAGTGTTGGAGTGTTGGAGTGGTGGAGTGTTGGAGTGGTGGAGTGGTGGAGTGGTGGAGTGGTGGAGTGTTGGAGTGTTGGAGTGTTGGAGTGGTGGAGTGTTGGAGTGTTGGAGTGGTGGAGTGGTGGAGTGTTGGAGTGGTGGAGTGATGGAGTGATGGAGTGATGGCAGACATATCAGTGTGGATGACGGATCACCACCTCAAGCTGAACCTCGGCAAGACGGAGCTGCTCTTCCTCCCGGGGAAGGACTGCCCGTTCCATGATCTCGCCATCCCGGTTGACAACTCCATTGTGTCCTCCTCCCAGAGCGCTAAGAACCTTGGCGTGATCCTGGACAACACCCTGTCGTTCTCAACTAACATCAAGGCGGTGGCCCGTTCCTGTAGGTTCATGCTCTACAACATCCGCAGAGTACGACCCTGCCTCACACAGGAAGCGGCGCAGGTCCTAATCCAGGCACTTGTCATCTCCCGTCTGGATTACTGCAACTCGCTGTTGGCTGGGCTCCCTGCCTGTGCCATTAAACCCCTACAACTCATCCAGAACGCCGCAGCCCGTCTGGTGTTCAACCTTCCCAAGTTCTCTCACGTCACCCCGCTCCTCCGCTCCCTCCACTGGCTTCCAGTTGAAGCTCGCATCCGCTACAAGACCATGGTGCTTGCCTACGGAGCTGTGAGGGGAACGGCACCTCAGTACCTCCAGGCTCTGATCAGGCCCTACACCCAAACAAGGGCACTGCGTTCATCCACCTCTGGCCTGCTCGCCTCCCTACCACTGAGGAAGTACAGTTCCCGCTCAGCCCAGTCAAAACTGTTCGCTGCTCTGGCCCCCCAATGGTGGAACAAACTCCCTCACGACGCCAGGACAGCGGAGTCAATCACCACCTTCCGGAGACACCTGAAACCCCACCTCTTTAAGGAATACCTAGGATAGGATAAAGTAATCCTTCTCACCCCCCTTAAAAGATTTAGATGCACTATTGTAAAGTGGCTGTTCCACTGGATGTCATAAGGTGAACGCACCAATTTGTAAGTCGCTCTGGATAAGAGCGTCTGCTAAATGACTTAAATGTAAATGTAAATGTAATGTTGGAGTGTTGGAGTGTTGGAGTGATGGAGTGTTGGAGTGATGGAGTGTTGGAGTGTTGGAGTGTTGGAGTGATGGAGTGGTGGAGTGTTGGAGTGTTGGAGTGTTGGAGTGATGGAGTGTTGGAGTGTTGGAGTGATGGAGTGGTGGAGTGTTGGAGTGTTGGAGTGTGCCCATGGCACCGTAAATAAATAACAAGGAAATACTTATTTTCCACCATAATTTGCAAATAGTGTTGGAGTGGTGGAGTGGTGGAGTGTTGAAGTGTTGGAGTGATGGAGTGGTGGAGTGTTGGAGTGTTGAAGTGATGGAGTGTTGGAGTGTTGGAGTGTTGGAGTGATGGAGTGGTGGAGTGTTGGAGTGATGGAGTGTTGGAGTGATGGAGTGATGGAGTGTTGGAGTGATGGAGTGTTGGAGTGATGGAGTGTTGGAGTGTTGGAGTGATGGAGTGTTGGAGTGATGGAGTGTTGGAGTGTTGGAGTGTTGGAGTGATGGAGTGTTGGAGTGATGGAGTGTTGGAGTGTTGGAGTGTTGGAGTGATGGAGTGTTGGTGGAGTGTTGGAGTGATGGAGTGATGGAGTGTTGGAGTGATGGAGTGTTGGAGTGATGGAGTGTGCCCATGGCACCGTAAATAAATAACAAGGAAATACTTATTTTCCACCATAATTTGCAAATAAATTCGTTAAAAATCCTACAATGTGATTTTCTGGATTTTTTTTCTAATTTTGTCTGTCATAGTTGAAGTGTACCTATGATGAAAATTACTCTCTCATCTTGTTAAGTGGGAGAACATGCACAATTGGTGGCTGACTAAATACTTTTTTGCCCCACTGTATATATATCTTGCTCTACCTCTCTCTCTCCCACTCTCTTTCCATATCTCTCTCTCTCTTTCCATATTTCTCTCTACCTCTCTCTCTCTCTTTCCAAATCTCTCTCTACCTCTCTCTCTTTCCATGTCTCTCTCTACCTCTCTCTCTTTCCATGTCTCTCTCTACCTCTCTGTCTCTTTCCATATCTCTCTCTACCTATCTCTCACTTTCCATATCTCTATCTACCTCTCTCGCTCTCTCTCTTTCCATATATCTCTCTACCTCTCTCTTTCCATGTCTCTTTCTACCTCTCTCTCTCGCTCTTTCCATCTCTCCTCTCTCTCTCTCTCTCTCTCTCTCTCTCTCTTTACATATCTTTCTCTACCTCTCTCTCTCCCACTCTCTTCCATATCTCTCTCTCGCTCTTTCCATATTTCTCTCCCTCTCTCTTTCCATATTTCTCTCTACCTCTCTCTCTCTCTTTACATATCTATCTCTGCCTCTCTCTCTTTCCATGTCTCTCTCTACCTCCCTCCCTCATCCCATTGCCCACCACTCTGATGGGTCTTTGTCAGGGCATGTTGGCTGTTTGGCTCCTCCCTTTTCTCCCTCCCTCTGTTCCTCCTCATCTTTTGTCTCTGTTTCCCTCCAGAATTCCAGGCACGAGCAGCATTCTCTCTGTGCTGTCCATCTGCCAGGCTGGCCTTAAGGGAGCAGATGTCTTCCCTCATGGGGCCCCATCTCAGTGTTGGGGGTCAATGGTTTGATCTGCTCCTTTGGCCTCCTTCTTAGAGGGGTGTCATGAGAAAAGACAGGACAGATAAAACAATAGAATGGATGAAGTAGCGTGGCGGAAGTGGGTGGTTGGTGGGGGAGGGATTATATTGGTATAGTGGGGGTGGAGGTGATGATGTGTTAGTGGGGCGGGGGGGTGAGATGCTGTAGTGGTATGTTGGTGGGGGGTTCAATCAATACACATACAGTATCTTAACATGTGTCTCAAATCAAATTACATTTTATTGGTCACATGCACATGGTTTCAATTTTCACCTAAAATGACAATCCCAAATCTAACTGCCTGTAGCTCAGGACCTGAAGCATATTCTTGGTACCATTTGAAAGGAAACCCTTTGAAGTTTATGGAAATGTGAAATGGAATGTCAGATAATATATCACATATAATATAATAATAATAATATAATAATATAACACAATAGATCTGGTAAAAGAGAATACAAAGAAAATAAAACAACGTTATTTTGCTTTTTTTTTTACTTTCATCTTTGAAATGCAAGAGAAAGGCCATAATGTATTATTCCAGCCCAGGGGCTATTTAGATTTTGGCCAGTAGGTGGCAGCAGTGTATGATAATGAATGTATGTATAATGAACCATTGCATTTCTGTTCAAAATATTGTATCAAGACTGCCCAAATGTGCCTAATTTGTTTATAAATAACTTTCCATGTTCAAAATTGTGCACTCTCCTCAAACAATAGCATGGTATTCTTTCACTGTAATAGCTACTGTAAATTGGACAGTGTAGTTAGATTAACAAGAATTTAAGCTTTCTGCCAATATCAGATATGTCTATGTCCTGGGAAATGTTCTTGTTACTTACAACCTCATGCTAATCACATTAGCCTACGTTAGCTCAACCTCATGCTAATCACATTAGCCTACGTTAGCTCAACCTCATGCTAATCACATTAGCCTACGTTAGCTCAACCTCATGCTAATCACATTAGCCTACGTTAGCTCAACCTCATGCTAATCACATTAGCCTATGTTAGCTCAACCGTCCCGCGGAAGGGACACTGAGCCGAAGACGTTTTAATGCGGGTGTAGTGAAATGTTTGTGCTTCTAGTTCCGACAGAAGAGTAATATCTAACAAGTAATCAATGAATTCCCCAACAACTACCTAAAACACACAAATCTAAAGGGGTGAATGAGAAGATGTGCATATGAGTATATGGATTAGCGATGTCCGAGCAGCATAGGCAAGGTGCAGTAGAAGGTATAAAATACAGTATATACATGTGATATGAGTAATGTAAGATATGTAAACATTATTAAAGTGACATTGTTAAGATGTGACGAGTGATCAATTTATTAAAGTGGCCAGTGATTGGGTCTCAATGTAGGCAGCAGCCTCTCTGAGTTAGTGATTGCTGTTTAGCAGTCTGATGGCCTTGAGATAGAAAATGTTTTTCAGTCTCTCAGTCCCAGCTTTGATGCACCTGTACTGACCTCGCCTTCTTGGGTGATAGCGGAGTGAACAGGCAGTGGCTCGGGTGGTTGTTGTCCTTGATGATCTTTTTGGCCTTCCTGTGACATCGGGTGTTGTAGGGCAGGTAGTTTGCCCCGGTGATGCGTTGTGCAGATCGCACCACCCTCTGGAGAGCCTTGTGGTTGAGGGCGGTGCCAGTTGCCGTACCAGGCTGTGATACAGCCCGACAGGATGCTCTCGATTGTGCATCTCTAAAAGTTTGTCAGGGTTTTAGGTGACACGCCACATTTCTTCACCACACCATCTGTGTGGCTGGACCAGTTCAGTTTGTCTGTGATGTGTAGAGGAACTTAAAACGTTCCACCTTCTCCACTGCAGTCCCTTCGATGCTCATAACGGCTCTTTTGTGTTGTACAGAAACGTGAGGATGCAAACGTTAGGGATTTGATGGATAGAGTTTAGCAATCATTCTATATCGTTCTTCAAACAATCTGATTCTACATTCCTAAACAACGCTACCCTACACCTAATCAATATTTTGAATTGGCTGTGAATGCTCTTCTAGTAGGTGTATGTGTATACCTTCAGTGCCTTCGTTAAGAAATACCCGTTGACTTATTCCAGATTTTGATTTGTTACAGCCTGAATTCAAAATGGATAAAATAATTTTTTAAAGAATAAAGTGGAAATAATGTCAAATGCAGGTATGAAAAGCCCAGAAAGCCTCACACCTCCATGAGACTTACCCAGAAAGCCTCACACCTCTATGAGACTTGCCCAGAAAGCCTCACACCTCCATGAGACTTGCCCAGAAAGCCTCACACCTCCATGAGACTTACCCAGAAAGCCTCACACCTCCATGAGACTTACCCAGAAAGCCTCACACCTCCATGAGACTTACCCAGAAAGCCTCACACCTCCATGAGACTTACCCAGAAAGCCTCACACCTCCATGAGACTTACCCAGAAAGCCTCACAGCTCTTAGAGACTTACCCAGAAAGACTCACAGCTCTTAGAGACTTAACCAGAAAGACTCACAGCTCTTAGAGACTTACCCAGAAAGACTCACAGCTCTTAGAGACTTACCCAGGAAGACTCACAGCTCTTAGAGACTTACCCAGAAAGACTCACAGTTCTTAGAGACTTACCCAGAATGCCTCACAGCTCTTAGTGACTTACCCAGAAAGACTCACAGCTCTTAGAGACTTACCCAGAAAGCCTCACAGCTCTTAGTGACTTACCCAGAAAGACTCACAGCTCTTAGAGACTTACCCAGAAAGCCTCACAGCTCTTAGAGACTTACCCAGAAAGCCTCACAGCTCTTAATGACTTACCCAGAAAGACTCACAGCTCTCAGTGACTTACCCAGAAAGACTCACAGCTCTTAGTGACTTACCCAGAAAGACTCACAGCTCTTAGTGACTTACCCAGAAAGACTCACAGCTCTTAGAGACTTACCCAGAAAGACTCACAGCTCTTAGTGACTTACCCAGAAAGACTCACAGCTCTTAGAGACTTACCCAGAAAGACTCACAGCTCTTAGAGACTGACCCAGAAAGCCTCACGGCTCATAGAGACTTACCCAGAAAGCCTCACAGCTCTTAGAGAATTACCCAGGAAGCTTTACAGCTCTTAGTGACTTAGTCAGAAAGCCTCACACATCCATGAGACTACCCAGAAAGCCTCACAGCTCTTAGAGACTTACCCAGAAAGCCTCACAGCTCTTAGTGACTTACCCAGAAAGCCTTACAGCTCTGAGAGACTTACCCAGAAAGCCTCACAGCTCTTAGTGACTTACCCAGAAAGCCTTACAGCTCTTAGAGACTTACCCAGAAAGCCTTACCCACAAAGTGCAATGAGGTGCAATGAGTGAGAGAATGGTGCTAAAGAGCTCAATCTGGGCTGTCTGCTAGGCAGCCTAGTCGTTGAAAATCTGATCTGTAATGGATTGTGTTATTCTACTGTTTATACTGGTCACAATAAAAAAAATAAAAAAAATAAAAAAAATCTCATCCACATTTTATTGAGCAAAATCTATGTGCATTTAAGGCAATAGACTCCTGGCTCAAATAGAAGCCTGTCTTTAATAAAGGCCAGAAGTAAATTAACACTTGGGCTGTTAATGACAGTTTTACGGCTATGTAAAAGCCTCCTCATTGTTTGTCAGCGGTGTCCTGACCCCCCTCTCACCATGAGGCAGGCTGGGTGCTCTGTACGACACAGGGTCCTGAAACTGGCCTGTGGATGGTGTGAATGGTAACGCTATGCAGTAAGGATTCACTTCTAGATAAGACCCACGTCAATTAAGACCCGTGTAAATGAGAATGTAAATTTCCATTCATCGAGAAGTCGTTCACATTTTACACTACTTTCTAAATGTGCAGCGGGCCAGGGTCCAGTCCGAGGTGGTTGGCGGGGCTGTGGGGCAACGGGGCTGTGGGGCCAGGGTTCAGTCCGAGGTGGTTGGCGCGGCTGTGGGGCCAGGGTTCAGTCCGAGGTGGTTGGCGGGGCTGTGGGGCCACGGGGCTGTGGGGCCAGGGTTCAGTCCGAGGTGGTTGGCGGGGCTGTGGGGCCACGGGGCTGTGGGGCTGTGGGGCCAGGGTTCAGTCCGAGGTGGTTGGCGGGGCTGTGGGGCCAGGGTTCAGTCCGAGGTGGTTGGCGGGGCTGTGGGGCCAGTGGGCTGTGGGGCCACGGTTCAGTCCGAGGTGGTTGGCGGGGCTGTGGGGCCATGGGGCTGTGGGGCCAGGGTTCAATCCGAGGTGGTTGGCGGGGCTGTGGGGCCATGGGGCTGTGGGGCCAGGGTTCAGTCCGAGGTGGTTGGCGGGGCTGTGGGGCCACGGGGCTGTGGGGCTGTGGGGCCATGGGGCTGTGGGTGCCAATGTATGTAATGGGGTTGAAGAGCTGGGACTGGGTCTGGGTCAGTACAGGGGTTGAAGAGCTGGGTCTGGGTCTGGGTCTGGGTCTGGTTCTGGGTCTGGGTCTGTACAGGGGTTGAAGAGCTGGGTCTGGGTCTGTACAGGGGTTGAAGAGCTGGGTCTGGGTCTGGGTCTCTACAGGGGTTGAAAAGCTGGGTCTGTGTCTGTATCTGTGCAGGGGTTGAAGAGCTGGGTCTGGGTCTGGGTCTGTATCTGTGCAGGTGTTGAAGAGCCTCGTCTGGGTCTGTACAGGGGTTGAAGAGCTGGGTCTGGGTCTGTACAGGGGTTGAAGAGCTGGGTCTGGGTCTGGGTCTCTACAGGGGTTGAAGAGCTGGGTCTGGGTCTGGGTCTGTACAGGGGTTGAAGAGCTGGGTCTGGGTCTGGGTCTCTACAGGGGTTGAAGAGCTGGGTCTGGGTCTGGGTCTGTACAGGGGTTGAAGAGCTGGGTCTGGGTCTGGGTCTGTACAGGGGTTGAAGAGCTGGGTCTGGGTCTGGGTCTGTCAGTGACAAGGTCTGTGCCTGCAGCCGTTGCATCTGAGTTAGGGACACGGACAGAGTTAGGGACAGGGACAGGGTTAGGGACAGGGACAGAGTTAGGGACAGGGTTAGGGACAGGGACAGGGTTAGGGACAGGGACAGAGTTAGGGACAGGGACAGAGTTAGGGACACGGACAGAGAGTGGTGCTGAAGAGCTCAATCTGGGCTGTCTGCTAGGCAGCCTAGTCGTTGAAAATCTGATCTGTAATGGATTGTGTTATTCTACTGTTTATACTGGTCACAATAAAAATAAATAAATAAAAAATAAAAATCTCATCCACATTTTATTGAGCAAAATCTGTGTGCATTTAAGGCAATAGACTCCTGGCTCAAATAGAAGCCTGTCTTTAATAAAGGCCAGAAGTAAATTAACACTTGGGCTGTTAATGACAGTTTTACGGCTATGTAAAAGCCTCCTCATTGTTTGTCAGCGGTGTCCTGACCCCCCCATCTCACCATGAGGCAGGCTGGGTGCTCTGTACGACACAGGGTCCTGAAACTGGCCTGTGAATGGTGTGAATGGTAACGCTATGCAGTAAGGATTCACTTCTAGATAAGACCCACGTCAATTAAGACCCGCGTAAATGAGAATGTAAATTTCCATTCATCGAGAAGTCGTTCACATTTTACACTACTTTCTAAATGTGCAGCGGGCCAGGGTTCAGTCCGAGGTGGTTGGCGGGGCTGTGGGGCAACGGGGCTGTGGGGCTGTGGGGCCAGGGTTCAGTCCGAGGTGGTTGGCGCGGCTGTGGGGCCACGGGGCTGTGGGGCTGTGGGGCCAGGGTTCAGTCCGAGGTGGTTGGCGGGGCTGTGGGGCCACGGGGCTGTGGGGCCAGGGTTCAGTCCGAGGTGGTTGGCGGGGCTGTGGGGCCAGGGGCTGTGGGGCCAGGGGGCTGTGGGGCCACGGTTCAGTCCGAGGTGGTTGGCGGGGCTGTGGGGCCATGGGGCTGTGGGGCCAGGGTTCAATCCGAGGTGGTTGGCGGGGCTGTGGGGCCATGGGGCTGTGGGGCCAGGGTTCAGTCCGAGGTGGTTGGCGGGGCTGTGGGGCCACGGGGCTGTGGGGCTGTGGGGCCATGGGGCTGTGGGTGCCAATGTATGTAATGGGGTTGAAGAGCTGGGACTGGGTCTGGGTCAGTACAGGGGTTGAAGAGCTGGGACTGGGTCTGGGTCTGTACAGGGGTTGAAGAGCTGGGTCTGGGTCTGTACAGGGGTTGAAGAGCTGGGTCTGGGTCTGGGTCTGTACAGGGGTTGAAGAGCTGGGTCTGGGTCTGGGTCTCTACAGGGGTTGAAGAGCTGGGTCTGGGTCTGGGTCTGTACAGGGGTTGAGGAGCTGGGTCTGGGTCTGTACAGGGGTTGAAGAGCTGGGTCTGGGTCTGGGTCTGTAATGGGGTTGAAGAGCTGGGTCTGGCTCTGGGTCTGTACAGGGGTTGAAGAGCTGGGTCTGGGTCTGGGTCTGTACAGGGGTTGAAGAGCTGGGTCTGGCTCTGGGTCTGGGTCTGTATAGGGGTTGAAGCGCTGGGTCTGGGTCTGTAATGGGGTTGAAGAGCTGGGTCTGGGTCTGGGTCTGTACAGGGGTTGAAGAGCTGGGTCTGGGTCTGGGTCTGTCAGTGACAAGGTCTGTGCCTGCAGCCGTTGCGTCAGAGTTAGGGACACGGACAGAGTTAGGGACACGGACAGAGTTAGGGACAGGGACAGGGTTAGGGACAGGGACAGAGTTAGGGACAGGGACAGAGTTAGGGACAGGGACAGGGTTAGGGACAGGGACAGAGTTAGGGACAGGGACAGAGTTAGGGACAGGGTTAGGGACAGGGACAGAGTTAGGGACACGGACAGAGTTAGGGACAGGGTCAAGGTCTGTGCCTGCAGCCTGTTGCTTCAGGGTTAGGGACAGGGACAGAGTTCGGGACAGGGACAGAGTTAGGGACACAGACAGAGTTAGGGACAGGGTTAGGGACAGGGACAGAGTTAGGGACACGGACAGAGTTAGGGACAGGAACAGGGTTAGGGACAGGGACAGAGTTAGGGACAGGGACAGAGTCAGGGACAGGGTTAGGGACAGGGACAGAGTTAGGGACAGAGGTAGGGACACGGACAGGGTCAAGGTCTGTGCCTGCAGCCGTTGTGTCAGGGTTAGGGACAGGGACAGAGTTAGGGACAGGGACAGAGTTAGGGACACGGATAGAGTTAGGGACAGGGACAGAGTTAGGGACAGGGTTAGGGACAGGGACAGGGTTAGGGACAGGGACAGAGTTAGGGACAGGGACAGAGTTAGGGACAGGGACAGGGACAGAGTTAGGGACAGGGACAGGGACAGAGTTAGGGACAGGGACAGAGTTAGGGACAGGGTTAGGGACAGGGACAGGGTTAGGGACAGGGACAGAGTTAGGGACAGGGACAGAGTTAGGGACAGGGACAAGGACAGAGTTAGGGACAGGGACAGGGACAGAGTTAGGGACAGGGACAGGGACAGAGTTAGGGACAGGGACAGAGTTAGGGACAGGGACAGGGTTAGGGACAGGGACAGAGTTAGGGACAGGGACAGAGTTAGGGACAGGGACAGAGTTAGGGACAGGGACAGGGTTAGGGACAGGGACAGAGTTAGGGACAGGGACAGAGTTAGGGACAGGGACAGAGTTAGGGACGGGGACAGAGTTAGGGACAGGGACAGAGTTAGGGACAGGGTTAGGGACAGGGACAGAGTTAGAGACACGGACAGGGTCAAGGTCTGTGCCTGCAGCCTGTTGCTTCAGGGTTAGGGACATGGACAAGGTCAGAGACACTGAGGAGCCATCTTGTCATTGTTCAGTCACTCTTAAGAAAGTGGCACTTCCCCCATTAGAAACAGAGGTTGCAGAGATGACATGTATAAATGCTCTCTTCGTCATCTTATCTGTGTTGAGAGACTAGTCTCGCCCCCACCCCTGACAGCTTTCCATGTAGCTAGTTAGCATGCTAATCTCATCTAGCTAGCTAGCTGCCTATCTTGCTAACCTTATCTAGCTAGCTAGCTGCCTATCTCGCTAACCTTATCTAGCTAGCTAGCTGCCTATCTTGCTAACCTTATCTAGCTAGCTAGCTGCCTATCTTGCTAACCTTATCTAGCTAGCTAGCTGCCTATCTTGCTAACCTTATCTAGCTAGCTAGCTGCCTATCTTGCTAACCTTATCTAGCTAGCTAATATCTGTTGTTTGAGTGTTTTTTTAGAAACCACTGCCCTAACTTTGACTTCCCCACAGATAGAAACCACTGCCCTAACTTTGACTTCACCACAGATAGAAACCACTGCCCTAACTTTGACTTCACCACAGATAGAAACCACTGCCCTAACTTTGACTTCCCCACAGATAGAAACCACTGCCCTAACTTTGACTTCACCACAGATGGACACAACTGGCTTATCTAACCAATAGAATACATCTATGTAGATCCAATAGAACACATCTATATAGAACCAATAGAACACATCTATATAGAACCAATAGAACACATCTATATAGATCCCATAGAACACATCTATATAGAACCAATAGAACACATCTATATAGAACCAATAGAACACATCTATATAGAACCAATAGAACACATCTATATAGAACCAATAGAACACATATATATATAACCAATAGAACACATATATATAGAACCAATCGAACACTTCTATATAGAACCAATAGAACACATCTATATAGAACCAATAGAACACATCTATATAGAACCAATATAACACATCTATATATAACCAGTACGCTACTGTAGGATTCACAGGGACAGATGTTACCCCTCATCTAGACTGACGCTACTGCAGGATTCACAGGGACAGATGTTACCCCTCATCTAGACTGACGCTACTGCAGGATTCACAGGGACAGATGTTACCCCTCATCTAGACTGACGCTACTGCAGGATTCACAGGGACAGATGTTACCCCTCATCTAGACTGACGCTACTGCAGGATTCACAGGGACAGATGTTACCCCTCATCTAGACTGACGCTACTGCAGGATTCACAGGGACAGATGTTACCCCTCATCTAGACTGACGCTACTGCAGGATTCACAGGGATCATGGGGTTCAGGTGAGTGCTCCGTTTATTGTCTGGCAATAGCAAACACCATAGCTGATCAAATTAGGTTCAGTTGACAAGATTGAACATTTCTCCCTCTGCGTCTACACCATAAACATAAAGGGCAGTAAAAAGCACAATGTTATCTTTAGGCCTAGACTTACATAGAATCTCCCTGCCCAGTTCATATCTGTAAAACAGCTGTTTAAGACCAGTTGGTTTTATGTATCTAATTACTGATGTGTTCAAGTATTGTAATGGAGAAAGTGCGTCTGTCATTATTACATGAGTTAGTATAGCCCAGAGTTCTAGATTAGTGACAGGTAGTTCTAGATTATCGAGTTCTAGATTAGTGACAGGTAGTTCTAGATGATCGAGTTCTAGATTAGTGACAGGTAGTTCTAGATGATCGAGTTCTAGATTAGTGACAGGTAGTTCTAGATTATCGAGTTCTAGATTAGTGACAGGTAGTTCTAGATGATCGAGTTCTAGATTAGTGGCAGGTAGTTCTAGATTATAAAGTTCTATTTTAGTGACATGTAGTTCTAGATGATTGAGTTCTAGATTAGTGACAGGTAGTTCTAGATTATTGCGTTATAGATTAGTGACAGGTAGTTCTAATTTATCGAGTTCTACATTAGTGACAGGTAGTTCTAGGTTATTGAGTTCTAGATTAGTGACAGATAGTTCTAGATGATCAAATTCTAGATTAGTGACACGTAGTTTCTAGATTAGTGAGTTCTAGATTAGTGATACGTAGTTCTAGATTAGTGAGTTCTAGATTATCTGGTTCTAGATTAGTGACAGGTAGTTCTAGATTATCGAGTTCTAGATTAGTGACAGGTAGTTCTAGATTATTGCGTTATAGATTAGTGACAGGTAGTTCTAATTTATCGAGTTCTACATTAGTGACAGGTAGTTCCAGGTTATTGAGTTCTAGATTAGTGACAGATAGTTCTAGATGATCAAATTCTAGATTAGTGACACGTAGTTTCTAGATTAGTGAGTTCTAGATTAGTGATACGTAGTTCTAGATTAGTGAGTTCTAGATGAGTGATACGTAGTTCTAGATTAGTGAGTTCTAGATTAGTGATACGTAGTTCTAGATTAGTGAGTTCTAGATTAGTGATACGTAGTTCTAGATTAGTGAGTTCTAGATTAGTCACACGTAGTTCTAGATTAGTGAGTTCTAGATTAGTGACACGTAGTTCTAGATTAGTGAGTTCTAGATTAGTGACACGTAGTTCTAGATTAGTGAGTTCTAGATTAGTGACACATAGGATGCATGTTTTGAATATTTTTTATTCTGTACAGGCTTCCTTCTTTCCACTCTGTCATTTAGGTTAGTATTGTGGAGTAACTACAATGTTGTTGATCCATCCTCAGTGTTCTCCTATCACAGCCATTAGACTCTGTCATTTAGGTTAGTATTGTGGAGTAACTACAATGTTGTTGGTCCATCCTCAGTTAGTATTGTGGAGTAACTACAATGTTGTTGATCCATCCTCAGTGTTCTCCTATCACAGCCATTAGACTCTGTCATTTAGGTTAGTATTGTGGAGTAACTACAATGTTGTTGATCCATCCTCAGTGTTCTCCTATCACAGCCATTAGACTCTGTCATTTAGGTTAGTATTGTGGAGTAACTACAATGTTGTTGGTCCATCCTCAGTTAATATTGTGGAGTAACTACAATGTTGTTGATCCATCCTCAGTTCTCTCCTATAACAGCCATTCAACTCTGCAACTGTTTTAAAGTTACCATTGACCTCCATGGTGAAATCCCTGAGCGGTTTCCTTCCTCTCCAGCAACTGAGTTAGGAAGGACGCCTGTATCTTTGTAGTGACTGGGTGTATTGATACACCATCCAGAGTGACTTTAATAACTTCACCATGCTCAAAGGGATGTTCACCCATCTACCAATAGGTGTCCTCCCTCAGCGAGGCATTGGAAAAACCTCCCTGGTCTTTGTGGTTGAATCTGTGTTTGAAATTCACTGCTTGACTGAGGGACCTTACAGATAATTATATGTGTGGGGTACAGAGATGAGGGACCTTACAGTATGTGTGGGGTACAGAGATGAGGGAGATGAGGGACCTTACAGTATAGAGATGAGGGACTTATGTGTGGGGGTACAGAGATGAGGGACAGTATGTGTGGGGTACAGAGATGAGGACCTTACAGAGATGTGGGGTACAGGATGAGGGACCGTACAGTTAATTGTATGTGTTGGGGTACAGAGATGAGGGACCTTACAGATAATTGTATGTGTGGGGTACAGAGATGAGGGACCTGACAGATAATTGTATGTGTTGGGGTACAGAGATGAGGGACCTAACAGATAATTGTATGTGTTGGGTACAGAGATGAGGCAGTCATTCAAAAATCATATTTAACACTGTTATTGCACACAGAGTGAGTTCGTGCAACTAATGTCACTTGTTAAGCACATTTTTACTCCTGAACTTATTTAGGCTCGCAATAACAAAGGGGTTGAATACTTACTGACTCAAGACATTTCAGATTTTTATTTTTAATTCAATGGTATACATTTCGAAAAACATTATGATATTGTATTTAGGCCAGTGACAAAAAATTGCAATTGAATCAATTTTAAATTCAATATGTAACTTTTAAAAAATGTTGAAAAAGTCAAGGGGGATGAATACTTTCTGAAGACAAACAAACATTTAGAACTGAAATCAAAATGATCTGAAATGCCAGTCAAACCACTGTGTCAAACCACTGTGTCAAAACACTGGGTCAAAACACTGGGTCAAAACACTGTGTCAAACCACTGGGTCAAAACACTGTGTCAAACAACTGGGTCAAAACACTGGGTCAAAACACCGGGTCAAAACACCGGGTCAAAACACCGGGTCAAACCACTCTGTCAAACCACTGGGTCAAAACACTGGGTCAAACCACCGGGTCAAAACACAGTATGTGTTGGGGTACAGAGATCAAAACACTATGTGTCAAACCACTGGGTCAAAACACTGAGGGACCTTACAGTATTAGTCAAACCACAGAGATGGGTCAAAACACCGGGTCAAAACACCGGGTCAAAACACCGGGTCAAACCACTCTGTCAAACCACTGGGTCAAACCACTCTGTCAAACCACTCTGTCAAACCACTCTGTCAAACCACTGGGTCAAACCACTGGGTCAAACCACTGGGTCAAACCACCGGGTCAAACCACTCTGTCAAACCACTCTGTCAAACCACTCGGTCAAACCACTCTGTCAAACCACTCTGTCAAACCACTCTGTCAAACCACTCTGTCAAACCACTCTGTCAAAACACCGGGTCAAACCACTCTGTCAAACCACTCTGTCAAACCACTCTGTCAAACCACTCTGTCAAACCACTGGGTCAAACCACTGGGTCAAAACACCGGGTCAAAACACCGGGTCAAACCACTCTGTCAAACCACTCTGTCAAACCACTGGGTCAAACCACTGGGTCAAACCACTCTGTCAAACCACTGGGTCAAAACACTGGGTCAAACCACTCTGTCAAACCACTCTGTCAAACCACTCTGTCAAACCACTGGGTCAAACCACTGGGTCAAACCACTGGGTCAAAACACTGGGTCAAACCACTCTGTCAAACCACTCTGTCAAAACACTGGGTCAAACCACTCTGTCAAACCACTGGGTCAAACCACTGGGTCAAAACACTGGGTCAACGGGTCAAAACACCGGGTCAAAACACCGGGTCAAAACACCGGGTCAAACCACCGGGTCAAAACACCGGGTCAAAACACCGGGTCAAAACACTCTGTCAAACCACTCTGTCAAACCACTTGTAACGCTCAATGAGTGAATGGGTGTGGAGTCTGTAACGCTCAATGAGTGAATGGGGGTGGAGTCAGTACCGCTCAATGAGTGAATGGGGGTGGAGTCTGTACCGCTCAATGAGTGAATGGGGGTGGAGTCTGTACCGCTCAATGAGTGAATGGGGGTGGAGTCTGTACCGCTCAATGAGTGAATGGGGGTGGAGTCAGGCGCAGAGAGCAAAGGATGCGGGGAAAAAACACGCTTTAATGTCCCCCCAAAAAATCACAGGAACAAAATAGTATACCCAACACAGGTGTAACTATAAAACAAAATAGTACCCTATTGTGAAATACTAGGACAGCGAGAAAAGCCAACAAACCACTAACCACTCTCACAAATACAGAAGAACAAGCCCGCACAAACAGAAGCGGGCTAAACGAACTTAAATAACCCCACCCCTAACAACCAAACAATGAACAGGTGAAACCAATTAGACAAAACCAAACGAACACAGAACAAAGGATCAGTGGCAGCTAATAGACCGACGATGACGACCGCCACCCGAACAAGAAGGGGAGCCATCTTCGGTAATATTCGTGACACCACTGGGTCAAAACACTTAAATTATACAACAAAATGACCAGAACACTCATCACAGTTAGATAAACATGTCATCTCTAGATATTTTGAAAATGAAACCATGCTTGCGAGCGTTACAAACCTGAAAATAGGATAAAAAGGAGACACAGAGAGTTAGCTTATTTTCACTGGGCTTCTCTTCCAACACGAGATAGGATGGGTCGGGAGACACTGTCTCAGCCTCCAGTATCTATGCTGCAATAGTTTATGTGTCGGGGGGCTGGGGTCAGTCTGTTATATCTGGAGTATTTATCCTGTCTTATCCAGTGTCCTGTGTGAATTTAAGTATGCTCTCTCTAATTCTCTCCCCTTCTCTCTTTCTTTCTCTCTCTCGGAGGACCTGAGCCCTAGGACCGTGCCTCAGGAATACCTGGCCTGATGACTCCTTGCTGTTCCCAGTCCAACTGGTCGTGCTGCTGCTCCAGTTTCAACTGTTCTGCCTGCGGCTATGAAACCCTGAGGATGTGCTACCTGTCCCAGACCTGCTGTTTTCAACTCTCTAGAGACAGCAGGTGCGGTAGAGATACTCTGAATGATCGACTATGAAAAGCCAACTGACATTTACTCCTGAGGTGCTGACTTGCTGCAGCCTCTACAACCACTGTGATTATTATTATCTGACCCTGCTGGTCATCTATGAACATTTGAACATCTTGGCCATGTTCTGTTATAATCTCTACCCGGCACAGCCAGAAGAGGACTGGCCACCCCTCATAGACTGGTTCCTCTCTAGGTTTATAATCTCCACCCGGCACAGCCAGAAGAGGACTGGCCACCCCTCATAGCCTGGTTCCTCTCTAGGTTTATAATCTCCACCCCTCAGAGCCTGGTTCCTCTCTAGGTTTATAATCTCCACCCCTCAGAGCCTGGTTCCTCTCTAGGTTTATAATCTCCACCCCTCATAGCCTGGTTCTTCTCTAGGTTTATAATCTCCACCCGGCACAGCCAGAAGAGGACTGGCCACCCCTCATAGCCTGGTTCCTCTCTAGGTTTCTTCCTAGGTTCCGGCCTTTCTAGGGAGTTTTTCCTAGCCACCGTGCTTCTACACCTGCATTGCTTGCTGTTTGGGGTTTTAGGCTGGGTTTCTGTACAGCACTTTGTGACACTGGCTGATGTAAGAAGGGCTTTATAACTACATTTAATTGATAGAGAGACACGCACCTGTGGCAGCCCAGAAACGGACAGAAACGTATGAATTCATAATTGGGAATTTACTATCACAGAAATTCACGTATCAAGCAAATGTTTGGGATGCGCGTGAGTCTACAGGAGTCTGCACAGACGCATATGGGAAATTCCCACCTCAAAATTGACGGGAATATACTGTAGCAGATCCGATTTCACCCAGAAACTCTGCCTTTCATGCAGTGAAAGAAGGATCTAGCTAGATAGCTAGGTAAATAGCTGTGTCAGCAAGCTCGATGAAAACTCATCTTTTTCCTCTGTCCACCCACCAAGTTCAAAACAGTTTTTTAAATGAATTGTATGTATGTATAATCAAATAAATGGCAATTATCCATGAGAAAACATTTCAGTGGTGACAGCTGCTCTTATCCTTCTGAAGAAAAATTATACATTGTAACGACTGCGCTGTCAGTTGGAGGCGGGGCTGGGGGTGGGGCTCTGGAATGTTTCTAATTGTAATTGACAGCTCTGGGAGAAAAAAAAATATTTTAATGTTTTTAAAAAATACACCACCCTTCAAAAGTTTGGGGTCACTTAGAAATGTCCTTGTTTTTTGAAAGAAAAGCAACAAAAAAAAGCCCATTAAAATAATATAAAATTGATCAGAAATACAGTATAGACATTGTTAATGTTGTAAATGACTATTGTAGCTAGAAACGGCAGATGTTTTATGGAATATCTACATAGGAGTACAGAGGCCCATTATCAGCAACCATCACTCCTGTGTTCCAATGGCACGTTGTGTTAGCTAATCCAAGTTTATCATTTGAAAAGGCTAATTGATCATTAGAAAACCATTTAGCAGTTATGTTAGCACAGCTGACAACTCTTGTTCTGATTTAAAGAAGCAATAAAACTGGCCTTCTTTAGACTAGTTCGGTATCTGGATCATCAGCATTTGTGGGTTCGATTACAGGCTCAAGATGGCCAGGAACAAAGCACTTTCTTCTGAAACACATCAGTCTATTCTTGTTCTGAGAAATGAAGGCTATTCCATGTGAGAATTTGCCAAGAAACTGAAGATATTGTACAATGCTGTGTACTACTCCCTTCACAGAACAGCGCAAACTGGCCCTAACCAGAAAAGAAAGAGGAGTGGGAGGCCCCGGTGCACAACTGAGCAAGAGGACAAGTATATTAGAGTGTCTAGTTTGAGAAACAGACACCTCACAAGTCCTCAACTGGCAGCTTCCTTAAATACTACCCTCAAAACACCAGTCTCAACGTCAACAGTGAAGAGGCGATGCTGGCCTTCTAGGCAGAGTTGCAAAGAAAAAGCCACATCTCAGACTGGCCAATAAAAATAAAAGATTAAGACGGGCAAAAGAACACAGACGCTGGACAGAGGAACTCTGCCTAGAAGGCCAGCATCCCGGAGTCTCCTCTTCACTGTTGATGTTGAGACTGGACAGAGGAACTCTGCCTAGAAGGCCAGCATCCCGGAGTCTCCTCTTCACTGTTGATGTTGAGACTGGACAGAGGAACTCTGTCTAGAAGGCCAGCATCCCGGAGTCTCCTCTTCACTGTTGATGTTGAGACTGGACAGAGGAACTCTGCCTAGAAGGCCAGCATCCCGGAGTCTCCTCTTCACTGTTGATGTTGAGACTGGACAGAGGAACTCTGTCTAGAAGGCCAGCATCCCGGAGTCTCCTCTTCACTGTTGATGTTGAGACTGGACAGAGGAACTCTGTCTAGAAGGCCAGCATCCCGGAGTCTCCTCTTCACTGTTGATGTTGAGACTGGACAGAGGAACTCTGCCTAGAAGGCCAGCATCCCGGAGTCGCCTCTTCACTGTTGACGTTGAGACTGGACAGAGGAACTCTGCCTAGAAGGCCAGCATCCCGGAGTCTCCTCTTCACTGTTGACGTTGAGACTGGACAGAGGAACTCTGCCTAGAAGGCCAGCATCCCGGAGTCGCCTCTTCACTGTTGACGTTGAGACTGGACAGAGGAACTCTGCCTAGAAGGCCAGCATCCCGGAGTCGCCTTCACTGTTGACGTTGAGACTGGACAGAGGAACTCTGCCTAGAAGGCCAGCATCCCGGAGTCGCCTCTTCACTGTTGACGTTGAGACTGGACAGAGGAACTCTGCCTAGAAGGCCAGCATCCCGGAGTCGCCTCTTCACTGTTGACGTTGAGACTGGACAGAGGAACTCTGCCTAGAAGGCCAGCATCCCGGAGTCGCCTCTTCACTGTTGACGTTGAGACTGGTGTTTTGCGGGTACTATTTAATGAAGCTGCCAGCTGAGGACTTGGGAGGCGTTTGTTTTTCAAACTGCACACAAAAAAATGTGCTTTACTTTAAAAAACAAGGAGCTTTCTGTTTGACCCCAAACTTTTGAAGGGTAGTGTAAATATATATTTAAAAAAATATTACTTCATTTTCATACCTGCAGTGAAGCCGCTCAACATGTACATTACATTTCAATCATCTAGCAGACGCTCCAATCCAGAGCAATCCACAGGAGCACATCGACAAATCCAACACCCAGTCGACTCGGGTCCAATCCAGAGCAATCCACAGGAGCACATCGACAAATCCCACACCCAGTCGACTCGGGTCCAATCCAGAGCAATCCACAGGAGCACATCGACAAATCCAACACCCAGTCGACTCGGGGACCTGAACCAGCAACCTCTCGGCCACCAGCCCAACGTGGGGTCAGCCTCAGGCAAACAGGCATTGGATGAAAATGTATTTAAAAAATATATATATTTAAAGATACTGTATGTTCTATGTTCAAATGTCTTTTCGAATAAACAACTCATTCATTTGTTGCTGTTTCATAACTGTCAGGTTGGCGACACCTCAATAGCTGCAGAATGGATTTTCAACTACAACTCAATGCTAAATGCTACTTTGAGAACCTAATGCTAAATGCTACTTTGAGAACCTAATGCTAAATGCTACTTTGAGAACCTAATGCTAAATGCTATTTTGAGAACTCTAATGCTAAATGCTATTTTGAGAACTCAATGCTAAATGCTACTTTGAGAACCTAATGCTAAATGCTACTTTGAGAACCTAATGCTAAATGCTACTTTGAGAACCTAATGCTAAATGCTATTTTGAGAACTCAATGCTAAATGCTACTTTGAGAACCTAATGCTAAATGCTACTTTGAGAACCTAATGCTAAATGCTACTTTGAGAACCTAATGCTAAATGCTACTTTGAGAACCTAATGCTAAATGCTATTTTGAGAACCTAATGCTAAATGCTACTTTGAGAACCTAATGCTAAATGCTACTTTGAGAACCTAATGCGAAATGCTACTTTGAGAACCTAATGCTAAATGCTACTTTGAGAACCTAATGCTAAATGCTATTTTGAGAACCTAATGCTAAATGCTACTTTGAGAACCTAATGCTAAATGCTACTTTGAGAACCTAATGCTAAATGCTATTTTGAGAACCTAATGCTAAATGCTACTTTGAGAACCTAATGCTAAATGCTACTTTGAGAACCTAATGCGAAATGCTACTTTGAGAACCTAATGCTAAATGCTACTTTGAGAACCTAATGCTAAATGCTATTTTGAGAACCTAATGCTAATGTACCCGAGGTCAATAAAAACTCAGCATTATCATCGGCGTAGAGAAGGTTGTGAGGTGTGAGTGTGTATTTAGTACATATATTATATTTAGATATTTGCTAAATACTTTTTCCCCAATACATTTGAAATATTTTATTGAAAATTATTCCAATATATGATTTTCCGGTATAGGACATTTGGCCCCTTAGCTAGGCCTGCTGTTACACAGTGAAGTCAAATATTCGTATTCCTATCTCCATCTGTGGTGTGTAGTTTAATCCAATGTGTCTGTACGTGAGTAAAATAACTACTAACGGTGTATCTTTGTCAAGGCAGATGTATTGTTAACTTGACGTTGCTTCACATTACAAGCCACAAGAGAGAGCGATGCTTTCCTCATGAACCCCTACAATCCCACAGGCCCTCATTAAGTATATGGTCAATCAGGAGGCAATATGCAAGTGACAACACATGGTGAAGTCATGGGACACACATTAAGATCCCACATTACAGTCAAGAGTTTTTAAACCCATTGTGGTGATAGGCTCAACTTTTGTCTATCGGCCATTTTGTAAGGAACGGAATGGGGGTAGCTGCAGGGCTATGTTGCCATGACGTAGGCTACATAGACAACAGAGATGCAATGTGACTGTTACCCCCAGTTAGAAGATATATGTATTAAAGAGCCTCTCACTCAGTGAAGACTTTATACTGTTTTTGCCGTCTGTAGTTGACCATGAGGGCGAGTCCATTCGATGTGGTGGTAAACTTCCACTTTTTATACATGTTAATCCAGGGTGTAGGCTAACCATTGTTGTCGAGCTGTAGGCTATAATAAACAAACCATATTTAACCAATCAAAATGAACCATATCTTATTTGTTAAAATGACAATAACAGACTGTACTAGACACTGTTAGCAAGTTTGAGTAGCAGTGAATAGGCTGAATTCACTGTGCTTTGTGCATCCGGCGGGGGAGGACCAGTCTGTGCTCAATTACACCTTTTTTTTTAAATGAGGAACTTAAGGGAACTTCAGACAGTTCTTCATGTAGCAGGACAGCCATTTAGCGTACTTGGCTTATATTCAGAGTAAAGGGCAACACCAGGTGGGTTTATGATGCTGACATGGGCTTTGGCAACACGGAATTAACGTGAGCACCACATACATCCTTTCTAACGGAAAGGTCCTCCGTACTTCCTTTGTTTATTGGGTGAGACTGTAAATAGTAAATGAGAAGAGAACATGTTACATAGCCCTCATACAGTAAAGAACATTGTTATTCAATCAACTGTAATTTCTTAATCTATCATTTATTGTGGAGAGAAGGGAAGAAAAAAAAAGGCTTTTATTATTTATGCTCTTAGTAGTTGGAAAGACAGCTGTGGCTTTATGAATGGCCTTGCTGTGTGATTGGTTGTGTTGGTCATGTGGTTATTCTTCAGCTGGCGCTTCAAATCTTCCGCGGGAAAAAAAATCTATAAAAATTCTGCATCCCCCCTCGAAAGAAAGAATACGCATCTTATTGGCTACCCGTCATGATTTATACTGCCTATGATGCACTTTGATTGGTTCGTAGACATGTACGTTTACGGGAAATGACATCCCGCCCCCTTTTTCCTTGAAAGACAAAAAGCGGCGAAATAGGAACCCGCCTCTGATTGGACGTGCAGGATGTAACGACGCAGCTGATTGGCTGAAATGATTGCCGCTCTTGAGTTTTTTATTTTATTTTGAACCTAAATACAGACAGCTGCATTTCTTTCTCAGAAGTTGAGTTGGACTGTCAGGGAGAGTACATCTTAATGCAGCTCTCTGACAGTATATCAAATATATACTTCCAGACAATATATATATTTATTAATCTATTTTTTTTTAGCAGGACAGAGTCTGCAAACAGCTTGTCGTGGTTGTTTTTTTTCCATTACTCTTTACAAACTAATTCTGCAAGTTCTTCATTTGGATGCTAGCTAACTTAACAGTAACATTAGTTGTTACAAATCTTTCCGATTTGTCTACGTTTAATGATTTTGGACCTCCGAACTGATATCAATATATATATATATATATTTTTTGCTAGCTTTGTTAAAAATGGATTTTAAAAACGTTATCAGCGATTTCAGCCCTATCACCTCTAACAACAGGCCCGACAGAATCCACGGCCTTTCCTCACTGTCGCTGCCCGACATGGCTTCGACTTGCATCAAGAATAATCTCTTCTCTCCTGCTTCAACAAATGTACTGTCACCCGTCACTAATCTGGCCTTAAACATGAACAATCTAGCTGGACTTGGAAGGTAAGAGGCTCTCATAAAACGTGTGTTGCTATTTTGCCTAGTTGGCTATGTTTCCATACTAGCTAACTGGTTGTGAACTGCAAGATAATCTTGGTTGGTTTGCTAGCTAACGTTAGGCTAGTTTGCTGAATAACATGACAAAAATGTAGCTACTCTAGTTAACTAACCACTTGTTTATTTCAAGCCAAAGAAAATGGATAACTTGCTGAATGTTAGCAAAGTTGTCTGATTGTGGACCCATTTTTGCTTTTTCAGCCAACAATGTGAAACTCCCAAGAGGAAAGGACATGTGCCCCTCCTGAAGATTCCCTCTTTCGCCTCCGACTGCTCGTCTGATGCTGGTAAAACAACATAATACGATAGCTGCAAATGTTTCACCCCCCCCCCCCAAAAAAAAGTGTAAATAAGATGGAGACAATAAGAACACTAGCTTCCTACTTGAACTATTTCTTTGTTCTTTTGTTTATACCATATAGGCCTTATATTGTCATGTCCCCTGTTTTTTTTAGTTCTACTCTTCCTTTTGCAGTTTGACCACATTGAAAGCCTGGGGGGGGGGAATGGTGCCAGTACAGGACACAGGACCACATTGAAAGCCTGGGGGGAAATGGTGCCAGTACAGGACACAGGACCACATTGAAAGCCTGGGGGGGAAATGGTGCCAGTACAGGACACAGGACCACATTGAAAGCCTGGGGGAAATGGTGCCAGTACAGGACACAGGACCACATTGAAAGCCTGGGGGGAAATGGTGCCAGTACAGGACACAGGACCACATTGAAAGCCTGGGGGGAAATGGTGCCAGTACAGGACACAGGACCACATTGAAAGCCTGGGGGAAATGGTGCCAGTACAGGACACAGGACCACATTGAAAGCCTGGGGGGAAATGGTGCCAGTACAGGACACAGGACCACATTGAAAGCCTGGGGGAAATGGTGCCAGTACAGGACACAGGACCACATTGAAAGCCTGGGGGAAATGGTGCCAGTACAGGACACAGGACCACATTGAAAGCCTGGGGGAAATGGTGCCAGTACAGGACACAGGACCACATTGAAAGCCTGGGGGGGAAATGGTGCCAGTACAGGACACAGGACCACATTGAAAGCCTGGGGGAAATGGTGCCAGTACAGGACACAGGACCACATTGAAAGCCTGGGGGAAATGGTGCCAGTACAGGACACAGGACCACATTGAAAGCCTGGGGGAAATGGTGCCAGTACAGGACACAGGACCACATTGAAAGCCTGGGGGGAAATGGTGCCAGTACAGGACACAGGACCACATTGATAGCCTGGGGGAAATGGTGCCAGTACAGGTCACAGGACCACATTGAAAGCCTGGGGGGAAATGGTGCCAGTACAGGACACAGGACCACATTGAAAGCCTGGGGGAAATGGTGCCAGTACAGGACACAGGACCACATTGAAAGCCTGGGGGAAATGGTGCCAGTACAGGACACAGGACCACATTGAAAGCCTGGGGGGGAAATGGTGCCAGTACAGGACACAGGACCACATTGAAAGCCTGGGGGAAATGGTGCCAGTACAGGACACAGGACCACATTGAAAGCCTGGGGGGGGGAAATGGTGCCAGTACAGGACACAGGACCACATTGAAAGCCTGGGGGGGGGGAAATGGTGCCAGTACAGGACATGATAGGATTGAATATTTTCTCCTGTGGCACCCTTAAGTTTAGGCCTGTGTAAATGTGTTCAGAATGTACATCGGTGTAGTTTTTAACAGTTTAAAATGGTAACAATGTACTAGCAGCTAACTGGGAACTTGTTTCTACATCTTCCTCTAGGTCTTGGTATGGATTCCCCCTTAGACCCTGTGGATGTTGAGGAGAGGTAAGTGATAGTCCTCATGTCTTTAACCATCAGTCTCTGTGGTAGCATTGGCATTTCTTTCCTCCCTACTACCTCTCTCCTCCATTTCCCCCACTCTCCTCCATCCCCCTCTTATTCCAACTGAGCATGGCTAGGTAGTCCGTCTCATCTATTGTGATCTGGGATTAGGCCTACTGTCATTGTGCCGTTGGTAAATCTCCCCAGCTTGATGTGTCCATTTTCATTGATTAAATTAGCAGATAAGATGATCATGGGTGAACATTCCTTCTGTTTCTTTTTTTTGGGGGGGGGGGCAAAAGTCAATTTGATCACAGGAGTTGAGTGATGGGCTGATTTGGAGATGTTCAATCTACATTAATTTCAACTAATGATTAATTTCCCCCATAGAGATGCAATACCATTCCTGTTGCCCTGTATTACTGAAGCAGACTGGTGCTGTTATGTAATAGGCCTATTCCCACTTCGCAAGCTCGAGGAGTGTCAAGAGTTTTCTACTTTTCAATTCGCGTTACATCCTTTCCTTACCATTCGCCGTGGTAGGCAACGCCCCATTTACCATAAATCTCACCGTAGCCAGTAAGCATTCACCTACTTAACAATCCAAGCAACTTTTATTCTGAAACATATTACCATATAAAATAATTACAACCAAACCCAAGTTACAACAATCCACAAGCACATGCAGACAATTTTAAAAGGGGTTATTTTCTCATCAGGTTAAATTAGCTGACTACACAGTGAACTCCTGCTAGCTAACGAACAACATGCTTTATGGTCAAGTAACATTAGCATATCAATAATGAACAAACTACCCCCTCCAATACTAATATAAAATATCCTGTAATGTTATCATAGTGTCATATTATAATATAGGCTACCTAGCTAGGTGACATTAGCTAGCTGCATTTAAATAATTTCTGCATCCTCACAAAGCTATTCAAGATGGCGCCGTCAGAGATGGTCGCCTCTCTTCGCGTTCTTAGGAAACTGCAGTATTTTTGTTTTCTGTATTTCTCACTAGCATTTCACTACACTTGCATTAACATCTGCTAACCATGTGTATGTGACAAATACAATTTTATTTGGCTGAATGCTGACGTTTAGCTGAACCATAGCTTGATAGGAGCTCTCAGGCTTACGATAGGTACCGTATTCAAGTAACCTTAGAACAAACCAGGCTTCTTTTGCTCAATGTCATTTGAGTTAATAAGCAAACTGCTGCAACTTCAGGTAACTTGAAACAAGTGTAAAAAAAATAAGATGTCTCTACATTTTTGAGTTGTTTCAAAAAACATTGCTATGCTGTTTACAATTTGTACCGTAAGTGTTGTCTCAACTAGACTATTTTGTTTCCTCTGGCCTGCTTGGAGGGAACAACTGTTGGGTGAGTGTCGTGCACTACCTCCAGAAGTAGCAGTCGAGACAAGTTGGCAAGTTTACGTTGCATTATGTGTAGCCCAGGCTTTTCTCTAGCGAGTGTGAAGACCCTCAGATATTTGATCTGCCTGACTTTTTGAAAGGCTTTCTGAGGAAACTTGGGAGCTTTTATGGAGACATTTTGTCCACAGGCCCTATAAAGTTTGGAAACGGCTGCATTTTTCCGTGTGGCGCTTTATAGTGTTCGTGTTAACTCTGTCATATCGACGCCATTATCTACATAGTTAGTTTCATTGTCAGTTTGAGCCTATAATCTGTGGGGGTAGTCTCTCTTTGGGTCTCTGTGGGTAGTCTCTCTTTTGGGTCTCTGTGGGTAGTCTCTCTTTTGGGTCTCTGTGGGTAGTCTCTCTTCTGGGTCTCTGTGGGTAGTCTCTCTTCTGGGTCTCTGTGGGTAGTCTCTCTTCTGGGTCTCTGTGGGTAGTCTCTCTTTTGGGTCTCTGTGGGTAGTCTCTCTTCTGGGTCTCTGTGGGTAGTCTCTCTTCTGGGTCTCTGTGGGTAGTCTCTCTTCTGGGTCTCTGTGGGTAGTCTCTCTTTTGAGTCTCTGTGGGTAGGCTCTCTTTTGGGTCTCTGTGGGTAGGCTCTCTTTTGGTTCTCTGTGGGTAGGCTCTCTTTTGGGTCTCTGTGGGTAGGCTCTCTTTTGGGTCTCTGTGGGTAGGCTCTCTTTTGGGTCTCTGTGGGTAGGCTCTCTTTTGGGTCTCTGTGGGTAGGCTCTCTTTGGGTCTCTGTGGGTAGGCTCTCTTTTGGGTCTCTGTGGGTAGGCTCTCTTTTGGGTCTCTGTGGGTAGGCTCTCTTCTGGGTCTCTGTGGGTAGGCTCTCTTCTGGGTCTCTGTGGGTAGGCTCTCTTCTGGGTCTCTGTGGGTAGGCTCTCTTTTGGGTCTCTGTGGGTAGGCTCTCTTTTGGGTCTCTGTGGGTAGGCTCTCTTTTGGGTCTCTGTGGGTAGGCTCGGGGTGAATATTCAGACATCTGCCAATTTCTCTGAACACTTGGCTGCAGTATTTTGTCCATGAGGCCATTCATTCGGCTCCCGTACAGCTGTTTAATGGCTCGCTGCAGCTTTTTTAGGGGGGATGAGGGGGGTTGAAGTGTTTTTTTTTTTGGCACACTCATGGCCTGTCTTATGGTTTGAATGGTGAAGGGGAGGGGGGTCTCTGCGCCAGAACTATTGAATGGGGGGCACCTCGTGCCCCCAAGCCCCCTATAGTCGTTACGAGAACAAACTCAATCACCCCCCCCCTTTTCTCCCCATTGAACTAGACGCACTCCTGCCCCCTTCCGTTCTCCTCTCTGCAAACAAAGGGTCCTTGCAGAAGGGCTGAGGCCAGCGTTGTTCCTTCAGCAGGCATACGGTAGATTAGCAGACCCTATCCTCTGTACCCCCCTTTCACTCAGCTCTCCTCACTCCTTATTTAGCATACAGGTGGGCATTGCTCTGCTGCAGAAAGAAATGGGAGGCACCACCCCTTGCACCTCTTCTCCAGCACAGGGCTGAAACCGCCCGTCCTCTACCCCTCTCTCAATAGAGCCAGCAAGGCTCTATTGTCGGTCTAACTGGTTTAGCTGCCAACTGTGGTGCTCTGTAGCTCTCTTGGTAGAGCAATTGGCACTTGCAACACCAGGATAGTGGGTTTGATTCCCAGACCACCATACATGAGCTTCAGAAGCTGTTTATTTCTATTGTGTCCTTTTGAATAGTGCGAGAAGATGACATTTGGTGAGAATCACATCGTATGGTACAAACTCTTAAAGGGCCGGTGGGCTGCGTTGGCCTTTCGTCTTAAAGGGCCGGTGGGCTGCGTTGGCCTTTCGTCTTAAAGGGCCGGTGGGCTGCGTTGGCCTTTCGTCTTAAAGGGCCGGTGGGCTGCGTTGGCCTTTCGTCTTAAAGGGCCGGTGGGCTGCGTTGGCCTTTCGTCTTAAAGGGCCGGTGGGCTGCGTTGGCCTTTCGTCTTAAAGGGCCGGTGGGCTGCGTTGGCCTTTCGTCTTAAAGGGCCGGTGGGCTGCGTTGGCCTTTCGTCTTAAAGGGCCGGTGGGCTGCGTTGGCCTTTCGTCTTAAAGGGCCGGTGGGCTGCGTTGGCCTTCGGCCTTTCGTCTTAAAGGGCCGGTGGGCTGCGTTGGCCTTTCGTCTTAAAGGGCCGGTGGGCTGCGTTGGCCTTTCGTCTTAAAGGGCCGGTGGGCTGCGTTGGCCTTTCGTCTTAAAGGGCCGGTGGGCTGCGTTGGCCTTTCGTCTTAAAGGCACACAGTCTTCTGCTATTTGTTCTGGTGCCAGTAATATTTTCATGTTAATATTATCGTTGGCCATTTTTAACTTGTATTGCAATCCTATTAAGTAAGGTATATCTAGCTGTCCGGCATGGCTTGCTGCGTTGGAACCTGAGATCGTCTTAAAGGGCCGGTGGGCTGTAATCGTTGGCCTTTCGTCTTAAAACACTACTGGGCCCTATTCCCCTATATAGGTGGGCTGCGTTGGCCTTTCGTCTTAAAGGCACACAGTCTTCTGCTATTTGTTCTGGTGCCAGTAATATTTTCATGTTAATATTATCGTCTGATTTATAATTATTCTGCCATTTTTAACTTGTATTGCAATCCTATTAGCTTCCAAAATGTAAGTATGTATATCTAGCTGTTGACCAGAGGCCCTAATATAGAACACTAGCATGGCTTTCCCTATATAGACCTGCACCCTTTTGTAAAAACTGTTGAACTGAGAGGGTTTCCCTGTGACTACTGTTGACCAGGTCCTATTCAACTGAGATCTTTAGCTTTCCTATTACCTATAGAACACTACTGTTTACTTTAAACACTACTGTTGACCAGGGCCCTACAGAGATCAGTTAAAGAGGACTATTCCCTATATAGAACACTACTGTTGACCAGAGCCCTATTCCCTAATAGACTCTACTGTTGACCAGCTATTCCCTATATAGTACACTACGCTATATTCCCTATATAGTGCACTACTGTTGACCAGGGCCCTATTCCCTATATAGTACACTACTGTTGATCAGGGCCCTATTCCCTATATAGAACACTACTGTCGACCAGGGCCCTATTCCCTATATAGAACACTACTGTCGACCAGGGCCCTATTCCCTATATAGAACACTACTGTCGACCAGGACCCTATTCCCTATATAGAACACTACTGTTGACCAGGACCCTATATAGAACACTACTGTTGACCAGGACCCTATTCCCTATATAGAACACTACTGTCGACCAGGGGAATAGGGGTATAGAACACTACCGTTGACCAGGGCCCTATTCCCTATATAGAACACTACTGGAACCCTATTCCCTATATAGAACACTACTGTCATTTGAGGAACACTTGACCAGGGCCTATTCCTATATAGTACACTACTGTTGACCAGAGTCCTATTCCCTATATAGTACACTACTGTTGACCAGAGTCCTATTCCCTATATAGTACACTACTGTTGACCAGAGCCACCTACCTAGGTGGGGTCTTGCTTGTTGACCAGGGGATTCCTATATAGTACTACTGTTGACCAGGGCCCTATTCCTATTCAGAGCTCAGTCACTGGTTCAGAACTTTCTCACTATAATTCTCTGACTGAATAGTTTGTCTCTGTCCTGCAGGTTTGACGAGGCCGTTCTGCCGTCTGGGAGAGTTACCAACGAGTAAGTCATGTAGCTAGTCCCTCTCTCTCTCTCTCGGTTTCCAGGAGATGGAACTGGCTAGTTGTGGTGCAGCTGCCAACAACCAATCAACAATTTTATTTTTCCACTCTTTGGCGAGTCGTTAGGATTATTAACATGGACAATTACTTGTCATGATTGATCTAGTGTGTCCATCCAGCGTTTTCAACTAGATTTGTTTGTTCGTTCTCTTCACAGTAAAATGCCAATCCGAAGAATCAACTCTCTACCACTGCTGTTAGGCTCCAGTCCGGCTCTGAAGAGTCCGGACCCAGAGAGCCAGCAGCACCGCTACGGGGCCTTCGGACCCTACGGCTCCGCCTCCTCTGGGCATGGTTGGCAGGGCAACAAGGAGAACCAGGAGGCGGGCTTCGGACCCTACGGCTCCGTGGAGGAGGAGAGAACCTCCTCTGGGCAGAGTGACTGTTGGTAGAACATGGTAGCAGGGCAACCTCTCAAGGAGAACCAGCCCTCATGAGTAGAACAGAGTGACTGACACCTCTCAGCCCTCATGGTGAGTAGAACAGAGTGACTGACACCTCTCAGCCCTCATGTTGAGCCTGAGCCCTCATGGTGAGTAGAACAGAGTGACTGACACCTCTCAGCCCTCATGGAGTAGAACAGAGTGACTGACACCTTCCAGCCCTCAGTGGAGAGAGAGAACAGAGGACTGACACCTCTCAGCCCTCATGTGAGTAGAACAGGCTGACACAACTCTGCCCCAGCCCTCATGGTGAGTAGTACAGAGTGACAGCCCTCAGTGACTGACTGACACCTCTCAGCCCTCATGGTGAGTAGAACAGAGTGACTGACACCTCTCAGCCCTCATGGTGAGTAGAACAGAGTGACTGACACCTCTCAGCCCTCATGGTGAGTAGAACAGAGTGACTGACACCTCTCAGCCCTCATGTTGAGTAGAACAGAGTGACTGACACCTCTCAGCCCTCATGTTGAGTAGAACAGAGTGACTGACACCTCTCAGCCCTCATGGTGAGTAGAACGGAGTGACTGACACCTCTCAGCCCTCATGGTGAGTAGAACGGAGTGACTGACACCTCTCAGCCCTCATGGTGACTAGAACGGAGCGACTGACACCATGTGGTGACTAGAACGGAGCGACTGACACCATGTGGTGACCAGCGACTGACACCATGGGTGACTGAGCCATGTGGTGAGTAGAACGGCGAGCGCCATGTGGTGAGTAGAACAGAGCGACTGACGCCATGTGGTGAGTAGAACAGAGCGACTGACGCCATGTGGTGAGTAGAACGGAGCGACTGACGCCATGTGGTGACTAGAACGGAGCGACTGACGCCATGTGGTGACTAGAACGGAGCGACTGACGCCATGTGGTGACTAGAACGGAGCGACTGACGCCATGTGGTGAGTAGAACGGAGCGACTGACACCATGTGGTGAGTAGAACGGAGCGACTGACACCATGTGGTGAGTAGAACGGAGCGACTGACACCATGTGGTGAGTAGAACGGAGCGACTGACACCATGTGGTGAGTAGAACGGAGCGACTGACACCATGTGGTGAGTAGAACGGAGCGACTGACACCATGTGGTGAGTGGAACGGAGCGACTGACACACAGACATAACAGAGGACTAGACGTTGTCGTAGTTGTGAGTCATGTTAAAATTAACCCTTTGCTCCTCCCTCCCTCTAGCTGTCCCCACCCTCGTCGCAGTGCCTCAGCTCATTGGACGACAGCAGTCCCATGATCCTGCGCCGCTCCTCCTTCACCCGCTCCCTTAATGAGGATGACGATGGTTTCCTTGAAGTTCTGGATGACTGTGAGGAGGAGGAGGAGGAGTGTGACATGCCCATGGGGATGGCCAGCCTGCTGACGGCTCCTCTAGTGAGGGACAACACTACAGTGGACTCGGTAGGAGCATCACCTCTTCTACAGTGGCGTTGCCATGGAGATCCATGGAGAGTCTTCTGTGGATATGACTTCATTTGTCTTTGGTTTTAAAATGACCAGCAGACTTTTGGTTTCGCTATAGAGCAGTCTGGAGGGGGGCCCCCCAGGGGCCATGTAGTCTGGAGGGGGGCCCCCCAGGGGCCATGTAGTCTGGAGGGGCCATGTCTCCTGTTTTCACTACATTAGATTTGGTTGCTGCATATGTCCATCCATCCATAGATCTTATAATTGAGTGCCAATCTAATCTCTTCCTCTTCAGCCGGTGGCTCGGTGTCGGCCGAGGGGTCTGTTCCGCTCCCCCTCCATGCCCAGTCAGGTGGAGCGCGCCCCCCTGAAGCGCCCTGAGTGTCCCCAGGATGAGAACACGCCGGTCAGGGTGAAGAGACGACGCAGCCTGGTGGAAACGCACATCACCAACGTGGACCAGGGCGACTGCTCTCCTAGAAAAATGGTATGTCTCTGGTCCTCCCTGCTCAATGTCTCTGCCCCTCCAGTCACCTGGTCCTCCCTCCTCAATGTCTCCGCCCCTCCAGTCACCTGGTCCTCAATGTCTCCGCCCCTCCAGTCACCTGGTCTCCGCCTCCAGTCCCTGGTCCTCACCTGGTCTGGTCCTCAATGTCTCCGCCCCTCCAGTCACCTGGTCCTCCCTGCTCAATGTCTCCGCCCCTCCAGTCACCTGGTCCTCCCTGCTCAATGTCTCCGCCCCTCCAGTCACCTGGTCCTCAATGTCTCCGCCCCTCCAGTCACCTGGTCCTCCCTGCTCAATGTCTCCGCCCCTCACCTGGTCCTTACCTGTCACCTGGTCCTCAATGTCTCCGCCCCTCCAGTCACCTGGTCCTCCCTGCTCAATGTCTCTGCCCCTCCAGTCACCTGGTCCTCCCTGCTCAATGTCTCTGCCCCTCCAGTCACCTGGTCCTCAATGTCTCCGCCCCTCCAGTCACCTGGTCCTCCCTGCTCAATGTCTCTGCCCCTCCAGTCACCTGGTCCTCCCTGCTCAATGTCTCTGCCCCTCCAGTCACCTGGTCCTCAATGTCTCCGCCCCTCCAGTCACCTGGTCCTCAATGTCTCCGCCCCTCCAGTCACCTGGTCCTCAATGTCTCCGCCCCTCCAGTTACCTGGTCCTCCCTGCTCAATGTCTCTGCCCCTCCAGTCACCTGGTCCTCCCTGCTCAATGTCTCTGCCCCTCCAGTCACCTGGTCCTCCCTGCTCAATGTCTCCGCCCCTCCAGTCACCTGGTCCTCCCTGCTCAATGTCTCTGGTCCTCCAGTCACCTGGTCCTCCCTGCTCAATGTCTCTGGTCCTCCCTGCTCAATGTCTCTGCCCCTCCACTAGAGGTCGACCGATTGAATTAGGGCCGATTTTCAAGTTTTCATAACAACCGGAAATCGGTATTTTTGGGCGGTATTTTTTTATATATATCTTTATTTAACTAGCCAAGTCAGTTAAGAACACATTCTTATTTTCAATGAGAAACGTTGGGTTAACTGCCTGGTTCAGGGGCAGAAGGACAGATTTTCTCCTTGTCAGCTCAGGGGATCCAATCTTGCAACCTTACAGTTAACTAGTCCAACGCAATAACGACCTGCCTCTCTCGTTGCACTCCACAAGGAGACTGACTGCCTGTTACGCAAATGCAGTAAGCCAAGGTAAGTTGCTAGCTAGCATTAAACTTATCTTTATAAAAAAACAATCAATCATAATCACTAGTTAACTACACATGGTTGATATTACTAGATATTATCTAGCGTGTCCTGCGTTTCACATAATCTGACTGAGCGATGGTAGGCAGAAGCAGGTGCGTAAACATTCATTCAAACAGCACTTTAGTGCGTTTTGCCAGCAGCTCTTCATTGTGCGTCAAGCATTGCGCTGTTTATGACTTCAAGCCTATCAACTCCCGAGATGAGGCTGGTGTAACCGAAGTGAAATGGCTCGCTAGTTACCGCTCGCTAATAGCGTTTCAAACTTCACTCGCTCTGAGCCTTCTAGTGGTTGTTTCCCTTGCTCTGCATGGGTAACGCTGCTTCGATGGTGGCTGTTGTCGTTGTGTTGCTGGTTCGAGTCCAGGGAGGAGCGAGGAGAGGGGCGGAAGCTATACTGTTACACTGGCAATACTAAAGTGCCTATAAGAACATCCAATAGTCAAAGGTTAATGAAATACAAATGGTATAGAGGGAAATGGTCCTATAATTCCTATAATAACTACAACCTAAAACTTCTTACCTGGGAATATTGACGACTTAAAAGGAACCACCAGCTTTCATATGTTCTGAGCAAGGAACTGAAACGTTAGCTTTCTTACATGGAACATGGCACATATTGCACTTTTACTTTCTTCTCCCAACACTTTGTTTTTACATTATTTAAACCAAATTGAACATGTTTCATTATTTATTTGAGGCTAAATTGATTTTATTGATGTATTATATTAAGTTAAAAATAAGTGTTAATTCAGTATTGTTGTTATTGTCGTTATTATAAATAAAAATCGGCCGATTTGATCGGTATCGGCTTTTTTTTTGCCCTCCAATAATCGGTATCGGCGTTGAGGTCGACCGATTATGATTTCTCTAGTCTCCACCACCCTGCGTGTTTGAAGGGATCAGATTAAGCGAAGAGACAATCTCTATTGGCCACATAATGAGGTGTTTTTTGGGATGCAAGGTGGTTTGTCGCTCAAAGATTCTGCTTTGTCTGACTGCAGATCTCTCTCTCCTTCCTAGTCGTTCTGTAACCAGAGATCTCTCTCTCTCTCCTTCCTAGTTGTTCTGTAACCAGAGATCTCTCTCTCTCTCCTTCCTAGTCGTTCTGTAGCCAGAGATCTCTCTCTTTCCTTCCTATTCGTTCTGTAACCAGGGATCTCTCTCTCTCCTTCCTAGACGTTCTGTAACCACACTGAGATTGAGAAGCTGCTGGACACTAGTGAGTCTGACCAGGACGTAGAGCTGATCGGAGATTTCACCAAACCCTGTGTCCTGTCCACCGTGGAGGGTAAACACCAGGACCTGAAATACATCACTCCTGAGATGGTGAGAACTACTGCTGTTATATGATACAGCCATGTGTCTAATCACCCCTAGTATTCCCTATGTAGTGCACTACTTTTGACCAGAGCGCATGGGGTTTTTGACCAAGGTCCCCGGTCTTCTCGCCTCACAACCTCTAACCTGCCAAGCCCCTTGAGCTTATTTGACTAGTAAACACTCCTTGAACTAACTTTTTTTTACATTTTAATTTATAAGGCCTCTAATATATCGTATGGTAGTCAAATATTTAGTAGGAAGTTGTAGATTTCTACATGGTTTTTAGTTGATCTACTATGTTGAGCTCGGACGATTAAACCAAAGAGAATACCATTTCCATTTGGTCCTTTATTGCCCTTTCAGACCACCAGGTAGACCCTGGTTGTTATGGAGACAGACCCTGGTTGTTATGGAGACAGACCCTGGTTGTTATGGAGACAGACCCTGGTTGTTATGGAGACAGACCCTGGTTGTTATGGAGACAGACCCTGGTTGTTATGGAGACAGACCCTGGTTGTTATGGAGACAGACCCTATGGAGACAGGCCACCAGACCACCAGGCCCTGGTGTTATGGGGACAGGCCCTGGTGTTATGGGGACAGGCCCTGGTGTTATGGGGACAGGCCCTGGTTGTTATGGAGACAGACCCTGGTTGTTATGGAGACAGACCCTGGTTGTTATGGAGACAGACCCTGGTGTTATGGGGACATAAACATTTTTTAAATCAGTTTATTGCACAAAATGATTAAATTGATGGTAATACGAATGTTTTTGCATATAACCATGCTCTAACCTGAGACTAACCTGTCTGTTCCTCAGATGGTGTCCTCTATAACCTGTGTCTGTTCCTCAGATGGTGTCCTCTATAACCTGTCTGTTCCTCAGATGGTGTCCTCTATAACCTGTGTCTGTTCCTCAGATGGTGTCCTCTATAACCTGTCTGTTCCTCAGATGGTGTCCTCTATAACCTGTCTGTTCCTCAGATGGTGTCCTCTATAACCTGTCTGTTCCTCAGATGGATCCTCTATAACCTGTCTGTTCCTCAGATGGATCCTCTATAACCTGTCTGTTCCTCAGATGGATCCTCTATAACCTGTCTGTCTGTTCCTCAGATGGTGTCCTCTATAACCTGTCTGTCTGTTCCTCAGATGGTGTCCTCTATAACCTGTCTGTCTGTTCCTCAGATGGTGTCCTCTATAACCTGTCTGTCTGTTCCTCAGATGGTGTCCTCTATAACCTGTCTGTCTGTTCCTCAGATGGTGTCCTCTATAACCTGTCTGTCTGTTCCTCAGATGGTGTCCTCTATAACCTGTCTGTTCCTCAGATGGATCCTCTATAACCTGTCTGTTCCTCAGATGGATCCTCTATAACCTGTCTGTCCCTCAGATGGATCCTCTATAACCTGTCTGTTCCTCAGATGGTGTCCGCTCTGAGCGGCCAGCTGCATCATGTTGTCGAGAGGATCGTGGTGATTGACTGTCGCTACCCGTATGAGTTTGAGGGGGGCCACATCAAAGGAGCCCTGAACCTCTACCAGGAGGAGCAGGTAGAGGAGTACCTCCTACGCACCCCCATCGCCCCCCTCTCCCCTGACCACAGGGTCCTCCTCGTCTTCCACTGTGAGTTCTCCTCGGAGCGAGGGCCCAGGATGTGTCGTTTCGTACGTGAGAGGGACAGGACGATGAACGCGTACCCTAACCTGCACTACCCAGAAATCTACATTCTCAAAGGAGGCTACAAAGAGTTCTTCCCTCACTTCTGGGTAAAACACAATCATACTTCTGAAACATTTTGATGGCTTTATCGCTAATAATCAAAAGTGAATTCGTTGACATTAATATTTTTGTTTCTGTGGCTACTGTTTGGCTACTACACATTTTAATCGCAATGCATTGATGGAGACTCTATTTTTTTTTACTTCAGATGCAGTGTGAGCCCCAGGGGTACCGGCCCATGCACCACCAGGACTTTAAAGAGGACCTGAGGAAGTTCAGACTGAAGAGCAGGACCTGGGCCGGGGAGCGCAGCAAGAGGGGACTGTACAGCAGACTGAAGAAGCTGTAGCCCCGCCCTTCCTGTCACCCTACTGCCCCCCTCCCTGTCACCCTACTGCCCCCCTCCCTGTCACCCTACTGCCCCCCTCCCTGTCACCCTACTGCCCCCCCTCCCTGTAACCCTACTGCCTCTAGCCAAGAGAGCTGTAACACACTGCCACTAGCCTATACTACCTTGCCACTCTTACACTCCCCAGCCAAACCACTACAGCCTTCCAGTCTTCAGAGGAGTTTTTTGGGTGTTCCAGTTTTACCCCTGTCTTTTATTCCCAGTGTCTGGCCATCCCCTCTGACTGCAGAACCAAGAACTGACCATCCCCTCTGACTGCAGAACCAAGATCTGACCACTGCTTAATGTGACTGCAGAACCAAGATCTGACCACTGCTTAATGTGACTGCAGAACCAAGATCTGACCACTGCTTAATGTGACTGCAGAACCAAGATCTGACCACTGTGCTTAATGACTGCAGAACCAAGATCTGACCACTGTGCTTAATGACTGCAGAACCAAGATCTGACCACTGTGCTTAATGACTGCAGAACCCACTGTGCTTAGATCAGAACCAAGATCTGACCACTGTGCTTAATGACTGCAGAACCAAGATCTGACCACTGTGCTTAATGACTGCAGAACCAAGATCTGACCACTGTGCTTGACTGCAGAACCAAGATCTGACCACTGTGCTTGACTGCAGAACCAAGATCTGACCACTGTGCTTGACTGCAGAACCAAGATCTGACCACTGTGCTTGACTGCAGAACCAAGATCTGACCACTGTGCTTGACTGCAGAACCAAGATCTGACCACTGTGCTTGACTGCAGAACCAAGATCTGACCACTGTGCTTGACTGCAGAACCAAGGTCTGACCACTGTGCTTAATGACTGCAGAACCAAGATCTGACCACTGCAGAACCAAGATCTGACCACTGCAGAACCAAGATCTGACCACTGCAGAACCAAGATCTGACCACTGCAGAACCAAGATCTGACCACTGCAGAACCAAGATCTGACCACTGTGCTTAATGACTGCAGAACCAAGATCTGACCACTGCAGAACCAAGATCTGACCACTGCAGAACCAAGATCTGACCACTGCAGAACCAAGAACCACTGCAGATCTGACCACTGCCAGACACGACGAGGACTGACAACTACCTAGTTTAAAACCGTTCAACTGATGTCTCCTCACTGGACAGATGTGCTGCTCAGAATGAATGAATGAAATGCGAGTTCTGTATGTGCTGTATAAATACTACTCTATTTTATTAAGCACTTAATTTAAAATGTGTTCATTTTTTTATTTTTAGATGGCCGTGGGGTGTTTTGGGGATTTCGAGTTCCTCCTCGTGTACATTTTTGTTTTTAGACTTGTATTATTAAAAAAAAAAAAGAGTGAGATTTTTGTAAAGCCTCTCCTTAGGCCATAATCACACACCCCTCGTAATGTGGACGTGTCTTAGTATTGGATGTTTGTTTTTGTGTGAATTGTGAGAACTTCTATAATAAGTATAGTTTGTACAGCTCTTGATATTGATAATCAAATAAGATTTGGGGATATTCTACAATTTAACCTGTCCTCTTTGACCAAAAAGTACATTTTTGAAAACTTCCTTCCCTGCGTTCTCTTTTGAAGTGAAAGGTTCAATTGCTGCAGGTCAGCGAGTTGTCAGAGGGCCTAGTGTCTCACAAATAGCACGCTACTCCCTATATAGTGCACTACTTTTGACCAGAGCCCTATGGCAGTTGGGTGCTATTTGTGGATTCACACGTTACCTCCATGTTGTGTTGGTCACAAAGAGCCCTTCTGTGTGAACAGGAAGTGTGTTAGTGAACAGGAAGTGTGTTAGTGAACAGGAAGTGTGTTAGTGAACAGGAAGTGTGTTAGTGAACAGGAAGTGAGTGGTGGATGAACATGTTTGTTCTAAGGAGAGTTGCTGAATAAATCTCATTTTGTCAATTTTTTTTATCCATATTTCTTGACTTATTTGCCTATTTTGAAAGGAGACTGAAACCTGAAGTTAATCTGAGAGATTAGAGAAACAGTCAATCCACTATTAAACCTGTGCTTGAAACAGAAACCTCTTTCTTTTTGGGGGGGGGGGGGGGTGCTTTTAAAACACAACCAAACGGGTCAGCTATGGATCCAATTTCCTCTGCATTTATCATAATTCATAGAAATCCCTGTGTTTCATCCTGACAACCATATCACTGGCCAGCTGAAAGGCCTTTCAAGTCAGTTTATTTGTCACGTGCGCCGAATACAACTGGTGTAGTAGACCTCACAGTGAAATGGTGAATACAACAGGTGTAGTAGACCTCACAGTGAAATGCTGAATACAACAGGTGTAGTAGACCTCACAGTGAATTGCTGAATACAACAGGTGTAGTAGACCTCACAGTGAAATGCTGAATACAACAGGTGTAGTAGACCTCACAGTGAAATGCTGAATACAACAGGTGTAGTAGACCTTACAGTGAAATGCTGAATACAACAGGTGTAGTAGACCTTACAGTGAAATGCTGAATACAACAGGTGTAGGTAGACCTCACAGTGAAATGCTGAATACAACAGGTGTAGTAGACCTTACAGTGAAATACTGAATACAACAGGTGTGGTAGACCTTACAGTGAAATGCTGAATACAACAGGTGTAGTAGACCTTACAGTGAAATGCTGAATACAACAGGTGTAGTAGACCTCACAGTGAAATGCTGAATACAACAGGTGTAGTAGACCTTACAGTGAAATGCTGAATACAACAGGTGTAATAGACCTCACAGTGTAATGCCGAATACAACAGGTGTAGTAGACCTGACAGTGAAATGCTGAATACAACAGGTGTAGTAGACCTTACAGTGAAATACTGAATACAACAGGTGTGGTAGACCTTACAGTGAAATGCTGAATACAACAGGTGTAGTAGACCTTACAGTGAAATGCTGAATACAACAGGTGTAGTAGACCTCACAGTGAAATGCTGAATACAACAGGTGTAGTAGACCTTACAGTGAAATGCTGAATACAACAGGTGTAATAGACCTCACAGTGTAATGCCGAATACAACAGGTGTAGTAGACCTGACAGTGAAATGCTGAATACAACAGGTGTAGTAGACCTTACAGTGAAATGCTAAATACAACAGGTGTAGTAGACCTTACAGTGAAATGCTGAATACAACAGGTGTAGTAGACCTCACAGTGAAATGCTGAATACAACAGGTGTAGTAGACCTCACAGTGAAATGCTGAATACAACAGGTGTAATAGACCTCACAGTGAAATGCTGAATACAACAGGTGTAGTAGACCTCACAGTGAAATGCTGAATACAACAGGTGTAGTAGACCTCACAGTGAAATGCTGAATACAACAGGTGTAGTAGACCTCACAGTGAAATGCTTACTTACAGGCTCTAAACAATAGTGCAAAAAAAGGTATTTGGTGAACAATAGGTAGGTAAAGAAATAAAGACTATATACAGTAGCGAGGCTATAAAAGTAGAAAGCTAAGTAGAGAGGATATATACAGTAGAGAGGATATATACAGTAGAGAGGCTATATACAGTAGAGAGGATATATACAGTAGAGAGGCTATATACAGTAGAGGCTATATACAGTAGAGGCTATATACAGTAGAGAGGATATATACAGTAGAGAGGATATATACAGTAGTAGAGAGGATATATACAGTAGAGAGGATATATACAGTAGAGAGGATATATACAGTAGAGAGGCTATATACAGTAGAGAGGTTATATACAGTAGATATGTTCTATACAGTAGCAAGGCTACATACAGACACCTGTTATTCAGGCTGATTGAGGTAGTATGTACATGTAGATATGGTTAAAGTGCCGATGCATATACGATGAACAGAGAGTAGCAGCAGCGTAAAGAGGGGTTGGTGGGTGGCGGGACACAATGCAGATAGCCCGGTTAGCCAATGTGTGGGAGCACTGGTTGGTCGGGCCAATTGAGGTAGTATGTACATGAATGTATAGTTAAAGTGACTATGCATATATGATAAACAGAGAGTAGCAGCAGCGTAAAAGAGGGGTTGGGGTTAGGGTGGGGGCTCACAATGCAAATAGTCCGGGTAGCCATTTGATTACCTGTTCAGGAGTCTTATGGCTTGGGGGGTAAAAACTGTTGAGAAGCCTTTTTGTCCTTGACTTCGCACTCCGGTACCGCTTGCCATGGGGTAGTAGAGAGAACAACTTATGGCTGGGGTCTTTAACACTTTTCAGGGCCTTCCTCTGACACCGCCTGGTGTAGAGGTCCTGGATGGCAGGCAGCTTTGCCTGATTGATGTACTGGGTCACTACCCTCTGAAGTGCCTTGAGGTCCGAGGTTGAGCAATTGCCGTACCAGACAGTGATTGCAATGCTCTCTCTGTTGCAGCTGTAGAACCTTTTGAGGATCTGAGGAACCATGCCAAATCTTTTCATTTTCCTGAGGCAATAGGCTTTGTTGTGCCCTCTTTACGACTGTCTTGCTGTGTTTGGCCCATGATAGTTTGTTGGTGATGTGGACACCAAGGATCTTGAAGCTCTCAACCTGCTCCACCGCAGTCCCGTCGATGAGAATGGGGCCGTGCTGGGTCCTCCTTTTCCTGTAGTCCACAATCATCTCCTTAGTCTTGGTTACGTTGAGGGAGAGGTTATTCTGGCACCACCCGGCCAGGTCTCTGACCTCCTCCCTATAGACTGTTTCGTCATTGTCGGTGATCAGGCCTACCACTGTTGTGTCGTCTGCAAATTTAAAGATGGTGTTTGACTCGTGCCTGACCATGCAGTCGTGGGTGAACAGGGAGTACAGGAGGGGACTGAGCACGCACCCCTGAGGGGCCCCCGTGTTGAGGACCAGCATGGCAGATGTGTTGCTACCTACCCTCACCACCTGGGGGCGGCCCATCAGGAAGTCCAGGATCCAGTTGCAGAGGGAGGTGTTTAGTACCAGGGTCCTTAGCTTAGTGATGAGCTTTGAGGGCACAATGGTGTTGAACGCTGAGCTGTAGTCAACGAATAGCATTCTGTCCAGATGGGAAAGGGCAGTGTGGAGTGCAATAGAGATTGCATCATCTGTGGATTTGTTTGGCCGGTATGCAGGCGATACATCTTGACGCGACCATATTACTGGCCAGCAGAAGAGCCTGGATCTTATTGGCTGAACTGCTGAGGAAACGCTCCATAACTCATCGATGGTTGCCCAATCAGGAAGGAGACACAGCCAAACTATAAAACGGTTGTGAGAAGCCACACTAGAGAAGTTTATCGTTCTATAATCAATCAACTGATGAACACATCCCACTGCCTATTAAGGTGGTAACAAGATATCCAGATACTGGTTCAGACCATGAGGTTTCTTACCCAGATTCTGGTTCAGACCATGAGGTTTCTAACCCAGATACTGGTTCAGACCATGAGGTTTCTTACCCAGATTCTGGTTCAGACCATGAGGTTTCTAACCCAGATACTGGTTCAGACCATGAGGTTTCTAACCCAGATACTGGTTCAGACCATGATGTTTCTAACCCAGATTCTGGTTCAGACCATGAGGTTTCTAACCCAGATACTGGTTCAGACCATGATGTTTCTAACCCAGATTCTGGTTCAGACCATGAGGTTTCTAACCCAGATACTGGTTCAGACCATGAGGTTTCTAACCCAGATACTGGTTCAGACCATGAGGTTTCTAACCCAGATTCTGGTTCAGACCATGAGGTTTCTAACCCAGATACTGGTTCAGACCATGAGGTTTCTAACCCAGATTCAGGTTCAGACCACAGAGAGGCTGCTGCCTACATACATACTTGAAATCATTGGCCACTTTAATAAATGGATCACTAGTCACTTTAAATAATGCCACTTTAATAATGTTTCCATATCTTGCATTACTCATCTCATATGTACATACTGTATTTTATACCATCTACTGCATTTTGTCTGCCGCTCGGCCATCGCTCATCCATATATTTATATGTGCATATTCTTATTCCATCCCTTTAGATGTGTGTGTATTAGGTAGTTGTTGGGGAATTGTTTGATTACTTGTTAGAGATGACTGAACTGTCAGAACTAGAAACAAGCGTTTTGCTACACTCACATTAACATCTGCTAACTATGTATATGTGATCAATAACATCTGATAACCATGTGATCAATAACATCTGCTAACTATGTATATGTGATCAATAACATCTGCTAACTATGTATATGTGATCAATAACATCTGCTAACTATGTATATGTGATCAATAACATCTGCTAACTATGTATATGTGATCAATAACATCTGCTAACTATGTATATGTGATCAATAACATCTGATAACTATGTATATGTGATCAATAACATCTGATAACCATGTGATCAATAACATCTGATAACCATGTGATCAATAACATCTGATAACTATGTATATGTGATCAATAACATCTGCTAACTATGTATATGTGATCAATAACATCTGCTAACTATGTATATGTGATCAATAACATCTGCTAACTATGTATATGTGATCAATAACATCTGATAACTATGTATATGGGATCAATAACATCTGCTAACTATGTATATGTGATCAATAACATCTGCTAACTATGTATATGTGATCAATAACATCTGATAACTATGTGATCAATAACATCTGCTAACTATGTATATGTGATCAATAACATCTGCTAACTATGTATATGTGATCAATAACATCTGATAACCATGTGATCAATAACATCTGCTAACTATGTATATGTGATCAATAACATCTGCTAACTATGTATATGTGATCAATAACATCTGCTAACTATGTATATGTGATCAATAACATCTGATAACCATGTGATCAATAACATCTGATTTGAAACGTCCTGTTTTGTTTCATGCTGATATAACTGCAAAGGCCTTCAGCCTAGTTATGCAACCATTTTGGATCAGTTCGGGTCTAATCCTGGGCAGTTTTTAAAAGGTCCATAAAAGGTACATAAGCAAGACACTGATATGGTGTATTCTATCTGGATGTAGCCCAGTGTGACCAGCCCAACCAAGATAGGCCTCAACAAAAAGGAAAACATGAGCTTCTCCTTTCCAACTCCCGTTCTTAATGCTGTAGCCTATTTTACACTCAGCAAGCAAGAGCAAGCGTCTGTCCTCTAATACGCTATCAGTAAAGAAAGAAAGCTGAAAGTGTTCAACAAGCTTTTGTAGTCTGGCTTTTCCTGGGACAAGATTTAAGAGGAATATCCGGGGCAGTGGAGAGCACAACAGAACAAAGACAGGCTATATGCGACATCTCCAGCCTGTCTTAAGTTAAAAGATGTCACCTGTAGCCTCAGTCAGAAGATGTCGCCTATAGCCTCAGTCAGAAGATGTCTCCTATAGCCTCAGTCAGAAGATGTCACCTCAGTCAGAAGATGTCGCCTCAGTCAGAAGATGTCGCCTCAGTCAGAAGATGTCGCCTCAGTCAGAAGATGTCGCCTCAGTCAGAAGATGTCGCCTATAGCCTCAGTCAGAAGATGTCGCCTATAGCCTCAGTCAGAAGATGTCTCCTATAGCCTCAGTCAGAAGATGTCGCCTATAGCCCCAGTCAGAAGATGTCGTCTATAGCCTCAGTCAGAAGATGTCGCCTATAGCCTCAGTCAGAAGATGTCACCTATAGCCTCAGTCAGAAGATGTCACCTGTAGCCTCAGTCAGAAGATGTCGCCTATAGCCTCAGTCAGAAGATGTCTCCTATAGCCTCAGTCAGAAGATGTCGCCTATAGCCTCAGTCAGAAGATGTCGCCTATAGCCTCAGTCAGAAGATGTCGCCTCAGTCAGAAGATGTCGCCTATAGCCTCAGTCAGAAGATGTCGCCTATAGCCTCAGTCAGAAGATGTCGCCTATAGCCTCAGTCAGAAGATGTCGCCTCAGTCAGAAGATGTCGCCTATAGCCTCAGTCAGACGATGTCGCCTATAGCCTCAGTCAGAAGATGTCGCCTATAGCCTCAGTCAGAAGATGTCTCCTATAGCCTCAGTCAGAAGATGTCGCCTATAGCCTCAGTCAGAAGATGTCGCCTATAGCCTCAGTCAGAAGATGTCGCCTATAGCCTCAGTCAGAAGATGTCGCCTCAGTCAGAAGATGTCGCCTATAGCCTCAGTCAGAAGATGTCACCTCAGTCAGAAGATGTCGCCTATAGCCTCAGTCAGAAGATGTCGCCTCAGTCAGAAGATGTCACCTATAGCCTCAGTCAGAAGATGTCGCCTCAGTCAGAAGATGTCGCCTCAGTCAGAAGATGTCGCCTCAGTCAGAAGATGTCTCCTATAGCCTCAGTCAGAAGATGTCTCCTATAGCCTCAGTCAGAAGATGTCGCCTATAGCCTCAGTCAGAAGATGTCGCCTATAGCCTCAGTCAGAAGATGTCGCCTCAGTCAGAAGATGTCTCCTCAGTCAGAAGATGTCTCCTATAGCCTCAGTCAGAAGATGTCGCCTATAGCCTCAGTCAGAAGATGTCGCCTATAGCCTCAGTCAGAAGATGTCTCCTATAGCCTCAGTCAGAAGATGTCGCCTCAGTCAGAAGATGTCGCCTATAGCCTCAGTCAGAAGATGTCGCCTCAGTCAGAAGATGTCTCCTATAGCCTCAGTCAGAAGATGTCTCCTATAGCCTCAGTCAGAAGATGTCTCCTATAGCCTCAGTCAGAAGATGTCGCCTATAGCCTCAGTCAGAAGATGTCGCCTATACCCTCAGTCAGAAGATGTTGCATCAGTCAGAAGATGTCGCCTATAGCCTCAGTCAGAAGATGTCTCCTATAGCCTCAGTCAGAAGATGTTGCCTCAGTCAGAAGATGTCTCCTATAGCCTCAGTCAGAAGATGTCTCCTATAGCCTCAGTCAGAAGATGTCTCCTATAGCCTCAGTCAGAAGATGTCGCCTATAGCCTCAGTCAGGCGATGTCGCCTCAGTCAGAAGATGTCGCCTATAGCCTCAGTCAGAAGATGTCGCCTATAGCCTCAGTCAGAAGATGTCGCCTCAGTCAGAAGATGTCGCCTATAGCCTCAGTCAGAAGATGTCGCCTATAGCCTCAGTCAGAAGATGTCGCCTATAGCCTCAGTCAGAAGATGTCGCCTATAGCCTCAGTCAGACGATGTCGCCTATAGCCTCAGTCAGAAGATGTCTCCTATAGCCTCAGTCAGAAGATGTCGCCTATAGCCTCAGTCAGAAGATGTCGCCTATAGCCTCAGTCAGAAGATGTCGCCTATAGCCTCAGTCAGAAGATGTCGCCTCAGTCAGAAGATGTCGCCTATAGCCTCAGTCAGAAGATGTCACCTCAGTCAGAAGATGTCGCCTATAGCCTCAGTCAGAAGATGTCGCCTCAGTCAGAAGATGTCACCTATAGCCTCAGTCAGAAGATGTCGCCTCAGTCAGAAGATGTCGCCTCAGTCAGAAGATGTCGCCTCAGTCAGAAGATGTCTCCTATAGCCTCAGTCAGAAGATGTCTCCTATAGCCTCAGTCAGAAGATGTCGCCTATAGCCTCAGTCAGAAGATGTCGCCTATAGCCTCAGTCAGAAGATGTCGCCTATAGCCTCAGTCAGAAGATGTCGCCTCAGTCAGATGATGTCGCCTCAGTCAGAAGATGTCTCCTATAGCCTCAGTCAGAAGATGTCGCCTATAGCCTCAGTCAGAAGATGTCGCCTATAGCCTCAGTCAGAAGATGTCTCCTATAGCCTCAGTCAGAAGATGTCGCCTCAGTCAAGAAGATGCCTCCTCAGCCTCAGTCAGAAGATGTCGCCTCAGTCAGAAGATGTCTCCTATAGCCTCAGTCAGAAGATGTCTCCTATAGCCTCAGTCAGAAGATGTCTCCTATAGCCTCAGTCAGAAGATGTCGCCTATAGCCTCAGTCAGAAAATGTCGCCTATACCCTCAGTCAGAAGATGTTGCATCAGTCAGAAGATGTCGCCTATAGCCTCAGTCAGAAGATGTCTCCTATAGCCTCAGTCAGAAGATGTTGCCTCAGTCAGAAGATGTCTCCTATAGCCTCAGTCAGAAGATGTCTCCTATAGCCTCAGTCAGAAGATGTCTCCTATAGCCTCAGTCAGAAGATGTCGCCTATAGCCTCAGTCAGGCGATGTCGCCTCAGTCAGAAGATGTCGCCTATAGCCTCAGTCAGAAGATGTCGCCTCAGTCAGAAGATGTCTCCTATAGCCTCAGTCAGAAGATGTCTCCTATAGCCTCAGTCAGAAGATGTCTCCTATAGCCTCAGTCAGAAGATGTCGCCTATAGCTTCAGTCAGACGATGTCGCCTATAGCCTCAGTCAGAAGATGTCGCCTATAGCCTCAGTCAGAAGATGTCGCCTATAGCCTCAGTCAGAAGATGTCGCCTCAGTCAGAAGATGTCGCCTCAGTCAGAAGATGTCGCCTCAGTCAGAAGATGTCTCCTATAGCCTCAGTCAGAAGATGTCTCCTATAGCCTCAGTCAGAAGATGTCGCCTATAGCCTCAGTCAGAAGATGTCACCTATAGCCTCTGTCAGAAGATGTCGCCTCAGTCAGAAGATGTCGCCTCAGTCAGAAGATGTCGCCTCAGTCAGAAGATGTCTCCTATAGCCTCAGTCAGAAGATGTCTCCTATAGCCTCAGTCAGAAGATGTCGCCTATAGCCTCAGTCAGAAGATGTCGCCTATAGCCTCAGTCAGAAGATGTCGCCTCAGTCAGAAGATGTCGCCTCAGTCAGAAGATGTCTCCTATAGCCTCAGTCAGAAGATGTCGCCTATAGCCTCAGTCAGAAGATGTCGCCTATAGCCTCAGTCAGAAGATGTCTCCTATAGCCTCAGTCAGAAGATGTCGCCTCAGTCAGAAGATGTCGCCTATAGCCTCAGTCAGAAGATGTCGCCTCAGTCAGAAGATGTCTCCTATAGCCTCAGTCAGAAGATGTCTCCTATAGCCTCAGTCAGAAGATGTCTCCTATAGCCTCAGTCAGAAGATGTCGCCTATAGCCTCAGTCAGAAGATGTCGCCTATACCCTCAGTCAGAAGATGTTGCATCAGTCAGAAGATGTCGCCTATAGCCTCAGTCAGAAGATGTCTCCTATAGCCTCAGTCAGAAGATGTTGCCTCAGTCAGAAGATGTCTCCTATAGCCTCAGTCAGAAGATGTCTCCTATAGCCTCAGTCAGAAGATGTCTCCTATAGCCTCAGTCAGAAGATGTCGCCTATAGCCTCAGTCAGGCGATGTCGCCTCAGTCAGAAGATGTCGCCTATAGCCTCAGTCAGAAGATGTCGCCTATAGCCTCAGTCAGAAGATGTCGCCTCAGTCAGAAGATGTCGCCTATAGCCTCAGTCAGAAGATGTCGCCTATAGCCTCAGTCAGAAGATGTCGCCTATAGCCTCAGTCAGAAGATGTCGCCTCAGTCAGAAGATGTCGCCTATAGCCTCAGTCAGACGATGTCGCCTATAGCCTCAGTCAGAAGATGTCTCCTATAGCCTCAGTCAGAAGATGTCGCCTATAGCCTCAGTCAGAAGATGTCGCCTATAGCCTCAGTCAGAAGATGTCGCCTATAGCCTCAGTCAGAAGATGTCGCCTCAGTCAGAAGATGTCGCCTATAGCCTCAGTCAGAAGATGTCACCTCAGTCAGAAGATGTCGCCTATAGCCTCAGTCAGAAGATGTCGCCTCCTCAGTCAGTAAGATGTCACCTATAGCCTCAGTCAGAAGATGTCGCCTCAGTCAGAAGATGTCGCCTCAGTCAGAAGATGTCGCCTCAGTCAGAAGATGTCTCCTATAGCCTCAGTCAGAAGATGTCTCCTATAGCCTCAGTCAGAAGATGTCGCCTATAGCCTCAGTCAGAAGATGTCGCCTATAGCCTCAGTCAGAAGATGTCGCCTATAGCCTCAGTCAGAAGATGTCGCCTCAGTCAGATGATGTCGCCTCAGTCAGAAGATGTCTCCTATAGCCTCAGTCAGAAGATGTCGCCTATAGCCTCAGTCAGAAGATGTCGCCTATAGCCTCAGTCAGAAGATGTCTCCTATAGCCTCAGTCAGAAGATGTCGCCTCAGTCAGAAGATGTCGCCTATAGCCTCAGTCAGAAGATGTCGCCTCAGTCAGAAGATGTCTCCTATAGCCTCAGTCAGAAGATGTCTCCTATAGCCTCAGTCAGAAGATGTCTCCTATAGCCTCAGTCAGAAGATGTCGCCTATAGCCTCAGTCAGAAAATGTCGCCTATACCCTCAGTCAGAAGATGTTGCATCAGTCAGAAGATGTCGCCTATAGCCTCAGTCAGAAGATGTCTCCTATAGCCTCAGTCAGAAGATGTCTCCTATAGCCTCAGTCAGAAGATGTCGCCTATAGCCTCAGTCAGAAGATGTCGCCTATAGCCTCAGTCAGAAGATGTCGCCTATAGCCTCAGTCAGAAGATGTCGCCTCAGTCAGATGATGTCGCCTCAGTCAGAAGATGTCTCCTATAGCCTCAGTCAGAAGATGTCGCCTATAGCCTCAGTCAGAAGATGTCGCCTATAGCCTCAGTCAGAAGATGTCTCCTATAGCCTCAGTCAGAAGATGTCGCCTCAGTCAGAAGATGTCGCCTATAGCCTCAGTCAGAAGATGTCGCCTCAGTCAGAAGATGTCTCCTATAGCCTCAGTCAGAAGATGTCTCCTATAGCCTCAGTCAGAAGATGTCTCCTATAGCCTCAGTCAGAAGATGTCGCCTATAGCCTCAGTCAGAAAATGTCGCCTATACCCTCAGTCAGAAGATGTTGCATCAGTCAGAAGATGTCGCCTATAGCCTCAGTCAGAAGATGTCTCCTATAGCCTCAGTCAGAAGATGTTGCCTCAGTCAGAAGATGTCTCCTATAGCCTCAGTCAGAAGATGTCTCCTATAGCCTCAGTCAGAAGATGTCTCCTATAGCCTCAGTCAGAAGATGTCGCCTATAGCCTCAGTCAGGCGATGTCGCCTCAGTCAGAAGATGTCGCCTATAGCCTCAGTCAGAAGATGTCGCCTCAGTCAGAAGATGTCTCCTATAGCCTCAGTCAGAAGATGTCTCCTATAGCCTCAGTCAGAAGATGTCTCCTATAGCCTCAGTCAGAAGATGTCGCCTATAGCTTCAGTCAGACGATGTCGCCTATAGCCTCAGTCAGAAGATGTCGCCTATAGCCTCAGTCAGAAGATGTCGCCTATAGCCTCAGTCAGAAGATGTCGCCTCAGTCAGAAGATGTCGCCTATAGCCTCAGTCAGAAGATGTCTCCTATAGCCTCAGTCAGAAGATGTCTCCTATAGCCTCAGTCAGAAGATGTCACCTATAGCCTCAGTCAGAAGATGTCGCCTATAGCCTCAGTCAGAAGATGTCGCCTATATCCTCAGTCAGACGATGTCGCCTATAGCCTCAGTCAGAAGATGTCGCCTATAGCCTCAGTCAGAAGATGTCGCCTCAGTCAGAAGATTTCGCCTCAGTCAGAAGATGTCGCCTATAGCCTCAGTCAGAAGATGTCGCCTATAGCCTCAGTCAGAAGATGTCGCCTCAGTCAGAAGATGTCGCCTATAGCCTCAGTCAGAAGATGTCGCCTATAGCCTCAGTCAGAAGATGTCACCTATAGCCTCAGTCAGAAGATGTCGCCTATAGCCTCAGTCAGAAGATGTCGCCTCAGTCAGAAGATGTCGCCTATAGCCTCAGTCAGAAGATGTCGCCTCAGTCAGAAGATGTCGCCTCAGTCAGAAGATGTCGCATATAGCCTCAGTCAGAAGATGTCGCCTCAGTCAGAAGATGTCGCCTCAGTCAGAAGATGTCGCCTATAGCCTCAGTCAGAAGATGTCGCCTCAGTCAGAAGATGTCGCCTATAGCCTCAGTCAGAAGATGTCGCCTATAGCCTCAGTCAGAAGATGTCGCCTATAGCCTCAGTCAGAAGATGTCGCCTCAGTCAGAAGATGTCGCCTATAGCCTCAGTCAGACGATGTCGCCTATAGCCTCAGTCAGAAGATGTCGCATATAGCCTCAGTCAGAAGATGTCTCCTATAGCCTCAGTCAGAAGATGTCGCCTATAGCCTCAGTCAGAAGATGTCGCCTATAGCCTCAATCAGAAGATGTCGCCTATAGCCTCAGTCAGAAGATGTCGCCTCAGTCAGAAGATGTCGCCTATAGCCTGAGTCAGAAGATGTCGCCTCAGTCAGAAGATGTCGCCTATAGCCTCAGTCAGAAGATGTCGCTTCAGTCAGAAGATGTCACCTATAGCCTCAGTCAGAAGATGTCGCCTCAGTCAGAAGATGTCTCCTATAGCCTCAGTCAGAAGATGTCGCCTATAGCCTCAGTCAGAAGATGTCTCCTATAGCCTCAGTCAGAAGATGTCGCCTATAGCCTCAGTCAGAAGATGTCGCCTATAGCCTCAGTCAGACGATGTCGCCTATAGCCTCAGTCAGAAGATGTCGCCTATAGCCTCAGTCAGAAGATGTCGCCTCAGTCAGAAGATGTCGCGTATAGCCTCAGTCAGAAGATGTCGCCTATAGCCTTAGTCAGAAGATGTCTCCTATAGCCTCAGTCAGAAGATGTCGCCTATAGCCTCAGTCAGAAGATGTCGCCTATAGCCTCAGTCAGAAGATGTCGCCTATAGCTTCAGTCAGACGATGTCGCCTATAGTCTCAGTCAGAAGATGTCGCCTATAGCCTCAGTCAGAAGATGTCGCCCATAGCCTCAGTCAGAAGATGTCACCTATAGCCTCAGTCAGAAGATGTCGCCTATAGCCTCAGTCAGAAGATGTCGCCTATCTCCTCAGTCAGATGATGTCGCCTATAGCCTCACTCAGAAGATGTCGCCTATAGCCTCAGTCAGAAGATGTCGCCTCAGTCAGAAGATTTCGCCTCTGTCAGAAGATGTCGCCTATAGCCTCAGTCAGAAGATGTCGCCTATAGCCTCAGTCAGAAGATGTCGCCTATAGCCTCAGTCAGAAGATGTCGCCTATAGCCTCAGTCAGAAGATGTCGCCTATAGCCTCAGTCAGAAGATGTCGCCACAGTCAGAAGATGTCGCATATAGCCTCAGTCAGAAGATGTCGCCTCAGTCAGAAGATGTCGCCTCAGTCAGAAGATGTCACCTATAGCCTCAGTCAGAAGATGTCACCTATAGCCTCAGTCAGAAGATGTCGCCTATAGCCTCAGTCAGAAGATGTCTCCTATAGCCTCAGTCAGAAGATGTCGCCTCAGTCAGAAGATGTCGCCTATAGCCTCAGTCAGAAGATGTCGCCTCAGTCAGAAGATGTCTCCTATAGCCTCAGTCAGAAGATGTCTCCTATAGCCTCAGTCAGAAGATGTCTCCTATAGCCTCAGTCAGAAGATGTCGCCTATAGCCTCAGTCAGAAGATGTCGCCTATACCCTCAGTCAGAAGATGTTGCATCAGTCAGAAGATGTCGCCTATAGCCTCAGTCAGAAGATGTCTCCTATAGCCTCAGTCAGAAGATGTCGCCTATAGCCTCAGTCAGAAGATGTCGCCTATACCCTCAGTCAGAAGATGTTGCATCAGTCAGAAGATGTCGCCTATAGCCTCAGTCAGAAGATGTCTCCTATAGCCTCAGTCAGAAGATGTTGCCTCAGTCAGAAGATGTCTCCTATAGCCTCAGTCAGAAGATGTCGCCTATAGCCTCAGTCAGAAGATGTCGCCTATAGCCTCAGTCAGAAGATGTCGCCTATAGCCTCAGTCAGAAGATGTCGCCTCAGTCAGAAGATGTCGCCTATAGCCTCAGTCAGACGATGTCGCCTATAGCCTCAGTCAGAAGATGTCGCATATAGCCTCAGTCAGAAGATGTCTCCTATAGCCTCAGTCAGAAGATGTCGCCTATAGCCTCAGTCAGAAGATGTCGCCTATAGCCTCAATCAGAAGATGTCGCCTATAGCCTCAGTCAGAAGATGTCGCCTCAGTCAGAAGATGTCGCCTATAGCCTGAGTCAGAAGATGTCGCCTCAGTCAGAAGATGTCGCCTATAGCCTCAGTCAGAAGATGTCGCTTCAGTCAGAAGATGTCACCTATAGCCTCAGTCAGAAGATGTCGCCTCAGTCAGAAGATGTCTCCTATAGCCTCAGTCAGAAGATGTCTCCTATAGCCTCAGTCAGAAGATGTCTCCTATAGCCTCAGTCAGAAGATGTCGCCTATAGCCTCAGTCAGAAGATGTCGCCTATAGCCTCAGTCAGACGATGTCGCCTATAGCCTCAGTCAGAAGATGTCGCCTATAGCCTCAGTCAGAAGATGTCGCCTCAGTCAGAAGATGTCGCGTATAGCCTCAGTCAGAAGATGTCGCCTATAGCCTTAGTCAGAAGATGTCTCCTATAGCCTCAGTCAGAAGATGTCGCCTATAGCCTCAGTCAGAAGATGTCGCCTATAGCCTCAGTCAGAAGATGTCGCCTATAGCTTCAGTCAGACGATGTCGCCTATAGTCTCAGTCAGAAGATGTCGCCTATAGCCTCAGTCAGAAGATGTCGCCCATAGCCTCAGTCAGAAGATGTCACCTATAGCCTCAGTCAGAAGATGTCGCCTATAGCCTCAGTCAGAAGATGTCGCCTATCTCCTCAGTCAGATGATGTCGCCTATAGCCTCACTCAGAAGATGTCGCCTATAGCCTCAGTCAGAAGATGTCGCCTCAGTCAGAAGATTTCGCCTCTGTCAGAAGATGTCGCCTATAGCCTCAGTCAGAAGATGTCGCCTATAGCCTCAGTCAGAAGATGTCGCCTATAGCCTCAGTCAGAAGATGTCGCCTATAGCCTCAGTCAGAAGATGTCGCCTATAGCCTCAGTCAGAAGATGTCGCCACAGTCAGAAGATGTCGCATATAGCCTCAGTCAGAAGATGTCGCCTCAGTCAGAAGATGTCGCCTCAGTCAGAAGATGTCACCTATAGCCTCAGTCAGAAGATGTCACCTATAGCCTCAGTCAGAAGATGTCGCCTATAGCCTCAGTCAGAAGATGTCTCCTATAGCCTCAGTCAGAAGATGTCGCCTCAGTCAGAAGATGTCGCCTATAGCCTCAGTCAGAAGATGTCGCCTCAGTCAGAAGATGTCTCCTATAGCCTCAGTCAGAAGATGTCTCCTATAGCCTCAGTCAGAAGATGTCTCCTATAGCCTCAGTCAGAACATGTCGCCTATAGCCTCAGTCAGACGATGTCGCCTCAGTCAGAAGATGTCGCCTATAGCCTCAGTCAGAAGATGTCGCCTCAGTCAGAAGATGTCTCCTATAGCCTCAGTCAGAAGATGTCTCCTATAGCCTCAGTCAGAAGATGTCTCCTATAGCCTCAGTCAGAAGATGTCGCCTATAGCTTCAGTCAGACGATGTCGCCTATAGCCTCAGTCAGAAGATGTCGCCTATAGCCTCAGTCAGAAGATGTCGCCTATAGCCTCAGTCAGAAGATGTCGCCTCAGTCAGAAGATGTCGCCTATAGCCTCAGTCAGAAGATGTCTCCTATAGCCTCAGTCAGAAGATGTCTCCTATAGCCTCAGTCAGAAGATGTCACCTATAGCCTCAGTCAGAAGATGTCGCCTATAGCCTCAGTCAGAAGATGTCGCCTATATCCTCAGTCAGACGATGTCGCCTATAGCCTCACTCAGAAGATGTCGCCTATAGCCTCAGTCAGAAGATGTCGCCTCAGTCAGAAGATTTCGCCTCAGTCAGAAGATGTCGCCTATAGCCTCAGTCAGAAGATGTCGCCTATAGCCTCAGTCAGAAGATGTCGCCTCAGTCAGAAGATGTCGCCTATAGCCTCAGTCAGAAGATGTCGCCTATAGCCTCAGTCAGAAGATGTCACCTATAGCCTCAGTCAGAAGATGTCGCCTATAGCCTCAGTCAGAAGATGTCGCCTATAGCCTCAGTCAGAAGATGTCGCCTCAGTCAGAAGATGTCGCATATAGCCTCAGTCAGAAGATGTCGCCTATAGCCTCAGTCAGAAGATGTCGCCTCAGTCAGAAGATGTCGCCTCAGTCAGAAGATGTCGCCTCAGTCAGAAGATGTCGCCTCAGTCAGAAGATGTCGCCTCAGTCAGAAGATGTCGCTTATAGCCTCAGTCAGAAGATGTCGCCTATAGCCTCAGTCAGAAGATGTCGCCTATAGCCTCAGTCAGAAGATGTCTCCTATAGCCTCAGTCAGAAGATGTCTCCTATAGCCTCAGTCAGAAGATGTCACCTATAGCCTCAGTCAGAAGATGTCGCCTATAGCCTCAGTCAGAAGATGTCGCCTATATCCTCAGTCAGACGATGTCGCCTATAGCCTCACTCAGAAGATGTCGCCTATAGCCTCAGTCAGAAGATGTCGCCTCAGTCAGAAGATTTCGCCTCAGTCAGAAGATGTCGCCTATAGCCTCAGTCAGAAGATGTCGCCTATAGCCTCAGTCAGAAGATGTCGCCTCAGTCAGAAGATGTCGCCTATAGCCTCAGTCAGAAGATGTCGCCTATAGCCTCAGTCAGAAGATGTCACCTATAGCCTCAGTCAGAAGATGTCGCCTATAGCCTCAGTCAGAAGATGTCGCCTCAGTCAGAAGATGTCGCCTATAGCCTCAGTCAGAAGATGTCGCCTCAGTCAGAAGATGTCGCATATAGCCTCAGTCAGAAGATGTCGCCTCAGTCAGAAGATGTCGCCTCAGTCAGAAGATGTCGCCTATAGCCTCAGTCAGAAGATGTCGCCTATAGCCTCAGTCAGAAGATGTCGCCTATAGCCTCAGTCAGAAGATGTCGCCTATAGCCTCAGTCAGAAGATGTCGCCTATAGCCTCAGTCAGAAGATGTCTCCTATAGCCTCAGTCAGAAGATGTCGCCTATAGCCTCAGTCAGAAGATGTCGCCTATAGCCTCAGTCAAAAGATGTCGCCTATAGCCTCAGTCAGAAGATGTCGCCTCAGTCAGAAGATGTCGCCTCAGTCAGAAGATGTCGCCTATAGCCTCAGTCAGAAGATGTCGCCTATAGCCTCAGTCAGAAGATGTCGCCTCAGTCAGAAGATGTCGCCTATAGCCTCAGTCAGAAGATGTCGCCTATAGCCTCAGTCAGAAGATGTCGCCTCAGTCAGAAGATGTCACCTATAGCCCCAGTCAGAAGATGTCGCCTCAGTCAGAAGATGTCTCCTATAGCCTCAGTCAGAAGATGTCTCCTATAGCCTCAGTCAGAAGATGTCACCTCAGTCAGAAGATGTCGCCTATAGCCTCAGTCAGAAGATGTCGCCTATAGCCTCAGTCAGAAGATGTCGCCTATAGCCTCAGTCAGAAGATGTCGCCTCAGTCAGAAGATGTCTCCTATAGCCTCAGTCAGAAGATGTCTCCTATAGCCTCAGTCAGAAGATGTCTCCTATAGCCTCAGTCAGAAGATGTCGCCTATAGCCTCAGTCAGAAGATGTCGCCTATAGCCTCAGTCAGAAGATGTCGCCTATAGCCTCAGTCAGAAGATGTCGCCTCAGTCAGAAGATGTCGCCTCAGTCAGAAGATGTCGCCTATAGCCTCAGTCAGAAGATGTCGCCTATAGCCTCAGTCAGAAGATGTCGCCTCAGTCAGAAGATGTCTCCTATAGCCTCAGTCAGAAGATGTCTCCTATAGCCTCAGTCAGAAGATGTCTCCTATAGCCTCAGTCAGAAGATGTCTCCTATAGCCTCAGTCAGAAGATGTCTCCTATAGCCTCAGTCAGAAGATGTCGCCTATAGCCTCAGTCAGAAGATGTCGCCTATAGCCTCAGTCAGAAGATGTCGCCTATAGCCTCAGTCAGAAGATGTCGCCTCAGTCAGAAGATGTCGCCTCAGTCAGAAGATGTCGCCTATAGCCTCAGTCAGAAGATGTCCCCTATAGCCTCAGTCAGAAGATGTCCCCTGTAGCCTCAGTCAGAAGATGTCGCCTATAGCCTCAGTCAGAAGATGACGCCTATAGCCTCAGTCAGAAGATGTCGCCTATAGCCTCAGTCAGAAGATGTCACCTCAGTCAGAAGATGTCGCCTATAGCCTCAGTCAGAAGATGTCGCCTATAGCCTCAGTCAGAAGATGTCGCCTATAGCCTCAGTCAGAAGATGTCGCCTCAGTCAGAAGATGTCTCCTATAGCCTCAGTCAGAAGATGTCGCCTATAGCCTCAGTCAGAAGATGTCGCCTATAGCCTCAGTCAGAAGATGTCTCCTATAGCCTCAGTCAGAAGATGTCGCCTCAGTCAGAAGATGTCTCCTATAGCCTCAGTCAGAAGATGTCTCCTATAGCCTCAGTCAGAAGATGTCGCCTATAGCCTCAGTCAGAAGATGTCGCCTATAGCCTCAGTCAGAAGATGTCGCCTATAGCCTCAGTCAGAAGATGTCGCCTATAGCCTCAGTCAGAAGATGTCGCCTCAGTCAGAAGATGTCGCCTATAGCCTCAGTCAGAAGATGTCGCCTAAGTCAGAAGATGTCGCCTATAGCCTCAGTCAGAAGATGTCGCCTCAGTCAGAAGATGTCGCCTATAGCCTCAGTCAGAAGATGTCGCCTATAGCCTCAGTCAGAAGATGTCGCCTATAGCCTCAGTCAGAAGATGTCGCCGCAGTCAGAAGATGTCGCCTATAGCCTCAGTCAGAAGATGTTGCCTCAGTCAGAAGATGTTGCCTCAGTCAGAAGATGTCGCCTATAGCCTCAGTCAGAAGATGTTGCCTCAGTCAGAAGATGTCGCCTCAGTCAGAAGATGTTGCCTCAGTCAGAAGATGTCGCCTCAGTCAGAAGATGTCTTCTATAGCCTCAGTCAGAAGATGTCGCCTCAGTCAGAAGATGTCACCTATAGCCTCAGTCAGAAGATGTCTCCTATAGCCTCAGTCAGAAGATGTCTCCTATAGCCTCAGTCAGAAGATGTCTCCTATAGCCTCAGTCAGAAGATGTCGCCTATAGCCTCAGTCAGAAGATGTCACCTATAGCCTCAGTCAGAAGATGTCGCCTATAGCCTCAGTGACACTTAGATTGCACACAGGTGGACTTTATTTATCTAATTATGTGTCTTCTGAAGGTAATTGGTTGCACCAGATCTTAGTTAGGGGCTTCATAGGAAAGGGGGTGAATACAATATGTACCCACCACTTTCCTGTTTTTTTAATTTTCTGAAATAAGTTTTTTTTTTTTTTAATTTTCATTTCACCAATTTGGACTATTTTGTGTATGTCCATTACATGAAATCCAAATAAATCGTTTTAAATCCAGGTTGTAATGTAACAAAATAGGAAAAACACCAAGAGGGTTGAATACTTTTGCAAGACACTGTATGGCCTAAGTGACTGTAGGTATGCTAGATGTAGCCTATGTTACTGTAGGTATGCTAGCCTATAGCCTAAGTGACTGTAGGTATGCTAGCCTATAGCCTAAGTTACTGTAGGTATGCTAGCCTATAGCCTAAGTTACTATAGGTATGCTAGCCTATAGCCTAAGTTACTATAGGTATGCTAGCCTATAGCCTAAGTTACTATAGGTATGCTAGCCTATAGCCTAAGTTACTGTAGGTATGCTAGCCTATAGCCTAAGTTACTATAGGTATGCTAGCCTATAGCCTAAGTTACTGTAGGTATGCTAGCCTACACTATGTGTGCCCCCAGTCCCCAAGCCCGCAGTTTACCCTATTGATTCAGTTTTTTAGGGATAAATTAAAAAAAAATCCTAACTAGGCTACAACAACACAATGTAATGACAAACGTTATTATTGTTTAAGTAAGTACAAACCTCTCGTCTAGGCTGTACACTGCAGTGAACAGCCTATGCAATTTGAATATCCGCTCAGAAGCCTGGCATTTTGAATGGATATTAATTTCAAGGTCCAGGCACATTAGCAAGTAGCAGTACATTTACATTACATTTAAGTCATTTAGCAGACGCTCTTATCCAGAGCGACTTACAAATTGGTGCATTCACCTTATGACATCCAGTGGAGCAGCCACTTTACAATAGTGCATCTAAATCTTTTAAGGGGGTGAGAAGGATTACTTTATCCTATCCTAGGTATTCCTTAAAGAGGTGGGGTTTCAGGTGTCTCCGGAAGGTGGTGATTGACTCCGCTGTCCTGGCGTCGTGAGGGAGTTTGTTCCACCATTGGGGGGCCAGAGCAGCGAACAGTTTTGACTGGGCTGAGCGGGAACTGTACTTCCTCAGTGGTAGGGAGGCGAGCAGGCCAGAGGTGGATGAACGCAGTGCCCTTGTTTGGGTGTAGGGCCTGATCAGAGCCTGGAGGTACTGAGGTGCCGTTCCCCTCACAGCTCCGTAGGCAAGCACCATGGTCTTGTAGCGGATGCGAGCTTCAACTGGAAGCCAGTGGAGGGAGCGGAGGAGCGGGGTGACGTGAGAGAACTTGGGAAGGTTGAACACCAGACGGGCTGCAGCGTTCTGGATGAGTTGTAGGGGTTTAATATGTAATATTAAATATGTATTAATATGTATAAATATGTATTAAATATGTAATATTTATATACGGTACACACCATAAATGTATGGTATTTTGTCAGGATATATCGGCTAACAGAAACATGAATGCTAAATGCAGGGATTTCTAGTGGATCACATATGAATTATGAAAATGTTGAGGAAGTTGTATCCATAGTTGCCCCGTTTGGTTTCCGTGTTTTTAAAAGAGTTAGAAAGTTAGGTGGATATCCCTGAGATGAATGTTTTATGTGTTATAATGATGACAGTGTCTTATTGCAGAGTTAATGCAGCACAGCTTTTTAAATCTGCAGTTCACTTCGTTTCCATTCCCCTTGCTAATGTGTAATGTTTGTTCCAATCTTTTAAGACTTTTCTCAATTTAACTTTTACATGACTTATATTGACAGATTCATGATATTTGTTGTAAACTGACACTCTTTCAGATTCAAAGTTCTGCAAAATGCTGACGTCTTCTGTTCCCTGCTGAGGGCGGGGCCTGTACCTTGCTTCACACAATACTGTTTCCTGCTGAGGGCGGGGCCTGTACCTTGCTGCACACAATACTGTTCCTGCTGAGGGCGGGGCCTGTACCTTGCTGCACACAATACTGTTCCCTGCTGAGGGCGGGGACTGTACCTTGCTTCACACAATACTGTTCCCTGCTGAGGGCGGGGCCTGTACCTTGCTGCACACAATACTGTTCCCTGCTGAGGGCGGGGACTGTACCTTGCTTCACACAATACTGTAACCTGCTGAGGGCGGGGCCTGTACCTTGCTTCACACAATACTGTTCCCTGCTGAGGGCGGGGACTGTACCTTGCTTCACACAATACTGTTCCCTGCTGAGGGCGGGGCCTGTACCTTGCTGCACACAATACTGTTCCTGCTGAGGGCGGGGCCTGTACCTTGCTGCACACAATACTGTTCCTGCTGAGGGCGGGGCCTGTACCTTGCTTCACACAATACTGTTCCCTGCTGAGGGCGGGGCCTGTACCTTGCTGCACACAATACTGTTCCCTGCTGAGGGCGGGGCCTGTACCTTGCTTCACACAATACTGTTCCCTGCTGAGGGCGGGGCCTGTACCTTGCTTCACACAATACTGTTCCCTGCTGAGGGCGGGGCCTGTACCTTGCTTCACAGAATACTGTTCCCTGCTGAGGGTGGGGCCTGTACCTTGCTGCACACAATACTGTTCCTGCTGAGGGCGGGGCCTGTACCTTGCTTCACACAATACTGTTCCCTGCTGAGGGCGGGGCCTGTACCTTGCTTCACACAATACTGTTCCTGCTGAGGGCGGGGCCTGTACCTTGCTTCACACAATACTGTTCCCTGCTGAGGGCGGGGCCTGTACCTTGCTGCACACAATACTGTTCCCTGCTGAGGGCGGGGCCTGTACCTTGCTGCACACAATACTGTTTCCGCTTTTCAAATCCTCCCGCTCAAGTTGACGGCTCCAGCATGCGGTACGCACTTGCACACACAGACACACATTCCTATCCTCTGAGTGGATCCATGAGGGAATGTATTGGCATTGGCACGAGGTCAGCAGAGTGGTGAGTGAGAGACAGAGAGAGACACACACAGAGAGATAGAGACAGAGAGAGTGAGTGAGTGAGAGACAGAGAGTGAGTGACATAGAGAGACAGAGAGTGAGTAACAGAGAGATCACCCTAATCCACATTTGACCCCAATAACTACTGTGGGATATGTGTCAACAGCAACCTTGGGAAAAATCATTGTATTATATGTATGGTGATCTTAGGCTTGTGTGCAGCTGCTCAGCCACGGAAACCCATTTCATGAAGCTCCTGACTAACAGTTATTGTGCTGACGTTGCTTCCAGACACAGTTTGGAACTCGGTAGACAGGGACGATTTTTACACGTGATGTGCTTCAAGCCTCGCAGGTCCCATTCTGTGAACTTGTGTGGTCTGCCACTTCGCGGCCTAGACGTTTCAACCTGAATCACAATGACAGCACTCCGGGGAAGCTCTAGCAGGGCAGAAATTTGACAAACTGACTTGTTGGAAAGGTGGCATCCTATGATGGTGCCACGTTGAAAGTCACTGAGCTCTTCAGTAAGGACCATTCTACTGTTTGTCTGTGGAGATTCCATGGCTGTGTTTATACACCTGTCAGCAACGTGTGTGGCTGAAATAGCCGAATCCACTCATTTGAAGGGGTGTCCACACACACAATATATACATGTGTATGAGGACACCCTTCAAACTAGAGTTGTGTGCAGTCGTGGGTGAACAGGTTGTACAGGAGGGGACTAAGCACGCACCCCGGAGGGGTCCCTGTGTTGAGGGTCAGCGTGGCGGATTTCTTGTTGCATACCCTCACCAGCTGGGGGCGGCCCGTCAGGAAGTCCTGGATGCAGTTGCAGAGAGAGGTGTTTAATCCCAGGATCCTTAGATTAGTGATGAGCTTTGAGGGCACTATGGTGTTGAAATCTGAGCTCTAGTCAATGAACAGCATTCTCACATAGGTGTTCCTTTTGTCCAGGTGGGAGACGGCAGTGTGGAGTGTAATAGAGACTGCGTCATCTGTGGATCTGTTGGGACGGTACAGTATGTGAATTGACGTAGGTCCAGTGTGTCTGAGACGATGGTGTTGATGTGAGCCATGACCAGCCTTTCAAAGCACTTCATGGCTAAAGATGTGAGTGTAACGGAGCAATAGTCATTTAGGCAGGTTACCTTGGCATGTAGCTATTACAGACTGATTCAGGTCGAAAATGTCAGTGAAGACACTGCACCCCAAGTACTGCCTGTTCACCGGCCCCCAGCACTGTCTCTGCCCCCAGTATCGACTGGTCATCGGCCCCCAGCACTGTCTCTGCCCCCAGTATCGACTGGTCATCGGCCCCCAGCACTGTCTCTGCCCCCAGTATCGACTGGTCATCGGCCCCCAGCACTGTCTCTGCCCCCAGTATCGACTGGTCATCGGCCCCCAGCACTGTCTCTGCCCCCAGTATCGACTGGTCATCGGCCCCCAGCACTGTCCCCCCCAGTATCACTGTCATCGCCCCCAACACTGTCCCTGCCCCCAGTATCGACTGGTCATCGGCCCCCAGCACTGTCTCTGCCCCCAGTATCGACTGGTCATCGGTCCCCAGCCCACCTTCCGTACTGAGCTGCAGTGCAGAATAGAAAACAATCTCCATGCACGACCAGGGAAGCTCTATCCTGGGCCCAGCTCCAAGATCTACTCCACTGGCTTGCTCCTCAGCGATGCCACAGAGCAGCAGTAGTAGCAGCAGGTCTGTGAGAAGAAGGGAGACCTTTTAAAGAGGAATGAAAACATAGCTGTAACTCAACAGCTGTCCGCCCCTGGGAGTAAAAGCAGTGTATCTCTGAGATGTTTTCAGTCAAGCATGTTGCCAATCAAAGGGATTATTAATAACATAGAAAACGTCATGGATAATGATGGACGGTGGTATGTTATAGAATATAATTTGATTCATTATAATTACTGGGGTCTGAGACAGGGGGGTTGGGAGACACTGTGGCCCCAACCCATGTCAACCCTGGAAATGGCCAGCCAGAAGGGAGCTTACCCAACCACTCTGTGGCTAGTAGTGGCAGAAGTGTGCTGAGCTGATCTGAAGGAGAGCCAGTGGCTCCCCAGCGGTCTAAGCCGCTGCATCTCAGTGTCACTACAGCGTCACTACAGACACCATGGTTCGATTCCAGGCTGTATCACAACCGGCCGTGATTGGGAGTCCCACAATTGGCCCAACGTCGTCCGGGTTTGGCCAGTGTAGGCCATCATTGTAAATAAGAATTTGTTATTTTTACTAACTTGCCTAGTTAAATACATTTAAAAAATCCAACATTATTTGAATGAAAATTCAGTCCACTTGACAATTAAAAAATAATTAATTATTATTGATGTTGATAATTTTGTACAACTTCATTACAGTGAAACATAATATGGAATGTAACACAAATACAGTTGATTTCTAATAATACGATCACTACAGATAGCTAGCTCTTCACATTATTTTCCTCGACATGTTTATCTGATCTTCTAGCTAGCTAGTTGGTTTTGTTCTAGCTAGCTCACACAAAGTAGTCTTTTCTCCTTCTCGCTGGTCTGCATGATCACGATGCTGTGGCTGTAACATTTAACGGGACACTAGAACACACAACAACTAGCTATTGCAGATAGACATTTTCAGGAAAAGCAGCTCGTATAGCAAGCCAATAAAATGAATATCATTGCATCGCTTCAACATCTAGCTTGCTTATCTCGCCTGGGCACTGCAGCAGCAGCCAGATGAAGCAACTGTATCAAAAATCTTCTTCCCCGCTTGTCTTGATTCTACAGGGAGCTTTAGACCAGAGCCCTATTCCCTCCTCAAAACATTATTAGCAAGCTAGCTAACGTTAGCCATACTTGAGCAGAGATCTCAGCTTGCTAACTAGGCCAAGCCAACTAACTACACACCAAATATACACAGAGCAAACAAGTATTTTTCTACTGTTAGTCTCAACCAAATAACAAGTACATAGCTAGACACATCGCTCTGATACACAACGTAAGAACCACTAGATACAGGCAAGAGAAAAAGCCTCTAATGCTAGATAACCAGCCACACTGTAATGCCAATAGAAAAGCATCAGTACTGTTAGCGGTTATGCTATGTGGAAACACTTGTTTAATTATTCCATTCATCTTCTTCACCAACACCTTGGTGTAGCTTTCAAATTCTGTGAATATCATTTAGCTAGATAGCTATTAATTATCTCATTTAATCCATATTTAGCACGATAGAAAAGCTTCCAAATCGGAAAAAAAAGTCCTGAGCTCGTGTTCTTCTTCTGTTTTTACTACCACAAAACGTTTGGTAACTCAAACATATTTAGATATAACTGATAAGGTAACAGGTAAAACTCTGAGCGCACAGATTCGACATCTGCAAAGTGTAGCTTTGATTCACAGAAGGAGATTCTCAAGTTTAGTAAATTAGTTGATTTCATTCTCAAATGTAGTTTGCACGGTTTTTATTGAATTTATTCACATATCAACTTAAACTGTTTACAAGTGTTGTTATATTTATTCACACATCACGTAACGCAAGGTTGCATTTATTCACAAAATAAGTTACATATTTGCAACTACAAAACTCAGGACACCCTTGCAACTCATCATCTACATGTATAATTAAGTTATTATTCTACATCTGACTGCCAAGAGTCAATGCAGTGTTTGTACTTTACCTAGTTAGCACAACAGCTAGCTAGCGAATCATGTCAACCATTTAGCTAACGTTAGCCAGCTAGCTAATATTGGATCTATGGGCTGTGTAGTTATGGAGAGTGAATTAAAGGGTTTATTTGTCATCTTGCTAGATGGTTATATAGCTGTGGCCATCTGGTTAAATATCAACAGAGGCTTTCTACAACAATAGAGTCCTTAGGAGCAACTATCTTCATGGCTCCTGCAGCTAGCATGAAGCCAACCCTCACTTGTTTATTAGGATCCCCGAAAAAGCTTTTGCAGAAGCAGAAGTTACTATTCCTGACAAGTAATAAAACATTAGTAGACAAGGACAGTCACACAAAAATAAAAAATACAAAAATACAACTTAAAAACAATAAATGTTTTTAAAACCTACAAACCACGTGACATGAGCAGTCAAAGCAGGGCGTTATTAAACGGGTGGCAGGTAGCCTAGTGGTTAGAGCGTAGGGGTGGCAGGTAGCCTAGTGGTTAGAGTGTAGGGGTGGCAGGTAGCCTAGTGGTTAGACTGTAGGGGTGGCAGGTAGCCTAGTGGTTAGAGCGTAGGGGTGGCAGGTAGCCTAGTGGTTAGAGCGTAGGGGTGGCAGGTAGCCTAGTGGTTAGACTGTAGGGGTGGCAGGTAGTCTAGTGGTTTAGAGTGTAGGTAGTCTAGTGGTTAGAGCGTAGGGGTGGCAGGTAGCCTAGTGGTTAGAGCGTAGGGGTGGCAGGTAGTCTAGTGGTTAGAGCGTAGGGGTGGCAGGTAGTCTAGTGGTTAGAGCGTAGGGGTGGCAGGTAGTCTAGTGGTTAGACTGTAGGGGTGGCAGGTAGTCTAGTGGTTAGACTGTAGGGGTGGCAGGTAGTCTAGTGGTTAGACTGTAGGGGTGGCAGGTAGTCTAGTGGTTAGAGCGTAGGGGTGGCAGGTAGCCTAGTGGTTAGAGTGTAGGGGTGGCAGGTAGCCTAGTGGTTAGACTGTAGGGGTGGCAGGTAGCCTAGTGGTTAGAGCGTAGGGGTGGCAGGTAGCCTAGTGGTTAGAGCGTAGGGGTGGCAGGTAGCCTAGTGGTTAGACTGTAGGGGTGGCAGGTAGTCTAGTGGTTAGAGCGTAGGGGTGGCAGGTAGCCTAGTGGTTAGAGCGTAGGGGTGGCAGGTAGTCTAGTGGTTAGAGCGTAGGGGTGGCAGGTAGTCTAGTGGTTAGAGCGTAGGGGTGGCAGGTAGTCTAGTGGTTAGACTGTAGGGGTGGCAGGTAGTCTAGTGGTTAGACTGTAGGGGTGGCAGGTAGTCTAGTGGTTAGACTGTAGGGGTGGCAGGTAGTCTAGTGGTTAGAGCGTAGGGGTGGCAGGTAGTCTAGTGGTTAGACTGTAGGGGTGGCAGGTAGCCTAGTGGTTAGAGCGTAGGGGTGGCAGGTAGCCTAGTGGTTAGAGCGTAGGGGTGGCAGGTAGCCTAGTGGTTAGAGCGTAGGGGTGGCAGGTAGCCTAGTGGTTAGAGCGTAGGGGTGGCAGGTAGCCTAGTGGTTAGAGCGTAGGGGTGGCAGGTAGTCTAGTGGTTAGAGCGTAGGGGTGGCAGGTAGCCTAGTGGTTAGAGCGTAGGGGTGGCAGGTAGCCTAGTGGTTAGAGCGTAGGGGTGGCAGGTAGCCTAGTGGTTAGAGCGTAGGGGTGGCAGGTAGCCTAGTGGTTAGAGCGCCTAGGGGTGGCAGGTAGCCTAGTGGTTAGAGCGTAGGGGTGGCAGGTAGCCTAGTGGTTAGAGCGTAGGGGTGGCAGGTAGCCTAGTGGTTAGAGCGTAGGGGTGGCAGGTAGTCTAGTGGTTAGAGCGTAGGGGTGGCAGGTAGCCTAGTGGTTAGAGCGTAGGGGTGGCAGGTAGCCTAGTGGTTAGAGCGTAGGGGTGGCAGGTAGCCTAGTGGTTAGAGCGTAGGGGTGGCAGGTAGCCTAGTGGTTAGAGCGTAGGGGTGGCAGGTAGTCTAGTGGTTAGAGTGTAGAGGTGGCAGGTAGCCTAGTGGTTAGAGCGTTGGACTAGTAACTGGAAGGTTGCAAGATTGATTTCCTGTCGTTCTGCCCCTGAACGAGGCAGTTAACCCACTGTTCCCCTGAACGAGGCAGTTAACCCACTGTTCCCCTGAACGAGGCAGTTAACCCACTGTTCCCCTGAACAAGGCAGTTAACCCCCTGTTCCCCTGAACGAGGCAGTTAACCCACTGTTCCCCTGAACAAGGCAGTTAACCCCACTGTTCCCCTGAACAAGGCAGTTAACCCACTGTTCCCCTGAACAAGGCAGTTAACCCCCTGTTCCCCTGAACAAGGCAGTTAACCCACTGTTCCCCTGAACAAGGCAGTTAACCCCCTGTTCCCCTGAACAAGGCAGTTAACCCCCTGTTCCCCTGAACAAGGCAGTTAACCCCCTGTTCCCCTGAACAAGGCAGTTAACCCCCTGTTCCCCTGAACAAGGCAGTTAACCCCCTGTTCCTCTGACCAAGGCAGTTAACCCACTGTTCCCCTGAACAAGGCAGTTAACCCCCTGTTCCCCTGAACAAGGCAGTTAACCCCCTGTTCCCCTGAACAAGGCAGTTAACCCCCTGTTCCCCTGAACAAGGCAGTTAACCCCTGTTCCTCTGACCAAGGCAGTTAACCCACTGTTCCCTGAACAAGGCAGTTAACCCCTGTTCCCTGAACAAGGCAGTTAACCCCTGTTCCCTGAACAAGGCAGTTAACCCACTGTTCCCTTGAACAAGGCAGTTAACCCACTGTTCCCCTGAACAAGGCAGTTAACCCACTGTTCCCCTGAACAAGGCAGTTAACCCACTGTTCCCCTGAACAAGGCAGTTAACCCCCTGTTCCCCTGAACAAGGCAGTTAACCCACTGTTCCCCTGAACAAGGCAGTTAACCCACTGTTCCCCTGAACGAGGCAGTTAACCCCACTGTTCCCCTGAACAAGGCAGTTAACCCCACTGTTCCCCTGAACAAGGCAGTTAACCCACTGTTCCCTTGAACAAGGCAGTTAACCCACTGTTCCTAGGCCGTCATTGAAGATAAGAATTAGTTCTTAAACGACATACCCAGTAAAATAAATAGAAAAAACAGTGGAGTTAGTTGAGACACATTTTTTCCAATGGAATCATACACAAACTTAATAATTTGACCAAATAATATTTAGGGAGAGGTCATCATTTCACGGAGTCTGGTGAAGGAAGAAATCACATGGAAAAAGTGGTTAGCAAGTCCGGTCCCAAAAATAAATATCATTTTCACCAAGTCAAATTAATTTGTGTTTAGAGGTTTCGTGATGCTTGTATCTAAATTAAAGTAGATCATTTCATGATTGTTCTATACATCAGCTGGGGTCTCTGTAAGCTTCAATATGAGGTCGTAAACCCAGCATGGAAGTGCATCCTTGTAGCTGTGTGGGCTAATATAGCCTTGGGCTAAGTTGAGCTAATGGCCATGAGGTAAATTGAGCCAATGGCCATGAGGTCAATTGAGCCAATGGCCATGAGGTCAATTGAGCCAATGGCCATGAGGTAAATTGAGCCAATGGCCATGAGGTCAATTGAGCCAATGGCCATGAGGTAAATTGAGCCAATGGCCATGAGGTAAATTGAGCCAATGGCCATGAGGTCAATTGAGCCAATGGCCATGAGGTCAATTGAGCCAATGGCCATGAGGTAAATTGAGCCAATGGCCATGAGGTAAATTGAGCCAATGTAAGTGTTTTCTTCCCAGGCGTAATGCAAGGCATTATCACTGGGATATGAGGTAACACCAAGGCCTTGCCTATGTAAAAAATAATTACAAATATATATACTAAGTACAAAGTGTATGGTAGGTGTTAAAGGCCTTATCTGAGAACATTGAATATAGTTTGCATAAGATTTTAGGTCTGTTGTAGGTATAATTTAGGCCTGTTGTAGGTAGGATTTAGGCCTGTTGTAGGTAGGATTTAGGTCTGTTGTAGGTAGAATTTAGGCCTGTTGTAGGTAGGATTTAGGCCTGTTGTAGGTAGGATTTAGGTCTGTTGTAGGTAGAATTTAGGCCTGTTGTAGGTAGGATTTAGGCCTGTTGTAGGTAGGATTTAGGTCTGTTGTAGGTAGAATTTAGGACTGTTGTAGGTAGAATTTAAGCCTGTTGTAGGTAGGATTTAGGCCTGTTGTAGGTAGAATTTAGGCCTGTTGTAGGTAGAATTTAGGCCTGTTGTAGGTAGAATTTAGGCCTGTTGTAGGTAGAATTTAGGACTGTTGTAGGTAGAATTTAGGACTGTTGTAGGTAGAATTTAGGCCTGTTGTAGGTAGAATTTAGGCCTGTTGTAGGTAGGATTTAGGCCTGTTGTAGGTAGGATTTCTAAACACATGCTTCATTTGTAAATGGAGAGTTGAAGAGTGCCCCTGGCTATCTGTATATTAAACAAAACAAGAACACGGGTGCTGTCTGGTTTGCTTAATATCAGGACTTTGAAATTATTTATACTTTCACTTTTGATACTTATGTATATTTTAGAACTTACATTTACTTTTGATAATTAAGTATATTTAAAAACAAGTACTTTGACTTTTACTTGAGTCATTTTCTATTAAGGTATCTTTACGTTTACTCAAGTATGACAATTGGGTACTTTTTAAACCACTGGTAAATCCGGATCCACTCATTCGGTTTCACTCGATGAACACATTTCTTCATGCTCTCGCTCTCTACGCTGACAGTGGCGCCCTCTAGTGTTGCCTCCAAATGACTGCATCTGTCTTGTCACCTGATCGAATCCAGGAAGCAGAGCATAACAAGCCCTGCAATCTGACATCCCTGTAGTTATCGACAGAGAAAGACTAACTAGATCGATATCTTAGTTCATTAAGTCACACAGCGACACCATGGTTCAATGTTTCCTGATCCATACCGTTAACCCGGTAAGCACTCTGGCCCCCGGGGAGAGCCGCGTGCTCTACTCCCGTGTGTTTGGACCGGAGGAGGGCGCGCTGACCGGGGCGGACAGTGAACTGGGACCGGAACGGAGGCGGCTTCTGCAAAATGAGAAGGTAGCGGTGGTGGCGAGGTGAGCAACGGTCCTGGAACCTGTACTAGAAATACAATGTTGTTGCATGCAGTTTTGACATACAGGCGAGGCCACTAACGTGACAATCCTGTAATGTCAAATATGAACGTGACTGCGTGAGCTTCTTTGAATGCACAATACTGTAAGTAGGGCATCGTCAACAGTAGTGCACTATATAGGGAATATGGTTCCATAGGGCCCTGGTCAACAGTAGTGTTCTATATAGGGTCCTGGTCAACAGTAGTGTTCTATATAGGGAATAGGGTCCTGGTCAACAGTAGTGTTCTATATAGGGAATAGGGTCCTGGTCAACAGTAGTGTTCTATATAGGGAATAGGGCCCTGGTCAACAGTAGTGACTAGGGAATAGGCCCTGGTCAACAGTAGTGCACTATAGGGAATAGGGAATAGTACTATAGGAATAGGGCCCTGGTCAACAGTAGTGTTCTATATAGGGAATAGGGCCCTGGTCAACAGTAGTGTTCTATATAGGGAATAGGGCTCTGGTCAACAGTAGTGTACTATATAGGGAATAGGGCCCTGGTCAACAGTAGTGTTCTATGTAGGGAATAGGGCCCTGGTCAACAGTAGTGTTCTATATAGGGTCCTGGTCTACAGTAGTGTTATATATAGGGAATAGGGCTCTGGTCAACAGTAGTGTACTATATAGGGAATAGGGCCCTGGTCAACAGTAGTGTTCTATATAGGGGCCTGGTCAACAGTAGTGTACTATATAGGGTCCTGGTCAACAGTAGTGTTCTATATAGGGTCCTGGTCTACAGTAGTGTTCTATATAGGGAATAGGGCCCTGGTCAACAGTAGTGTTCTATATAGGGTCCTGGTCAACAGTAGTGTTCTATATAGGGTCCTGGTCAACAGTAGTGTTCTATATAGGGCCCTGGTCAACAGTAGTGTTCTATATAGGGTCCTGGTCAACAGTAGTGTTCTATATAGGGTCCTGGTCAACAGTAGTGTTCTATATAGGGTCCTGGTCAACAGTAGTGTACTATATAGGGTCCTGGTCTACAGTAGTGTTCTATATAGGGAATAGGGTTCTGGTCAACAGTAGTGTTCTATATAGGGAATAGGGTTCTGGTCAACAGTAGTGTTCTATATAGGGTCCTGATCTACAGTAGTGTACTATATAGGGTCCTGGTCTACAGTAGTGTTCTATATAGGGTCCTGGTCTACAGTAGTGTTCTATATAGGGTCCTGGTCTACAGTAGTGTACTATATAGGGTCCTGGTCTACAGTAGTGTTCTATATAGGGTCCTGGTCTACAGTAGTGTACTATATAGGGTCCTGGTCTACAGTAGTGTTCTATATAGGGTCCTGGTCAACAGTAGTCCACTATATATAGGGAATAGGGCCCTGGTCAACAGTAGTGTTCTATATAGGGAATAGGGTCCTGGTCAACAGTAGTCCACTATATATAGGGAATAGGGCCCTGGTCAACAGTAGTGTTCTATATAGGGAATAGGGCCCTGGTCAACAGTAGTCCACTATATATAGGGAATAGGGCCCTGGTCAACAGTAGTCCACTATATATAGGGAATAGGGCTCTGGTCAACAGTAGTCCACTATATATAGGGAACAGGGTTCTATAGGGCTCTGGTCAACAGTAGTCCACTATATATGGGGAACAGGATGCCAGTTGGTAGAAAACATTCCCCCTGTGTTATGTTCTGCCTTCACTACGCCCAAGGCTATACATTCCTACCGCCAGCGGGCGAGGGGAGTTTGCCATTCAAGATGTGATTTGCATTGCTGGGTGGTAGCCTAATCTATACATATGTCAACATAAGTGGCGACAGGAAGTAGGCGCGCTTGCTGGCTTGATGTTGAAAACAGCGACTTGCCTCCGACTAGCAGCTGTTGTGTGGTGGCCGGTGGGGAGGAGGGCTGCTGCTTGACAGAGTTGGCCATCGCTGGCTCCCTGTGAATGACACGATGGGCGAAAAAGCTGTCGCTCGATTACTGGAGGGACACCGGCTCTCCCGAGGGCTTGTTGCTAACTGTCTGTGTCGACCAAACTATCTCTCTCTTTCCATAATACCATCTCGGTCTCTCAGGCAGGTGCGTAGTGCAGTGACCCAGTCCGGTGTTGCTCATGCCGGGTGTTGCTAGCAGGTATAATAACTCTCTCTCTCTCTCTCTCTCTCTACTCCATCCCTCTCTCAGGCAGGTGCGTAGTGCAGTGACCCAGTCCGGTGTTGCTCATGCCGGGTGTTGCTAGCAGGTATAATAACTCTCTCTCTCTCTCTACTCCATCCCTCTCTCAGGCAGGTGCGTAGTGCAGTGACCCAGTCCGGTGTTGCTCATGCCGGGTGTTGCTAGCAGGTATAATAACTCTCTCTCTCTCTCTCTACTCCATCCCTCTCTCAGGCAGGTGCGTAGTGCAGTGACCCAGTCCCGTGAGGCGTCAGGCCGGGTGTTGGTAGAGGCCGTACTGGGAGAGGAGCTGGTGGCTCTCCAAGAGGCTGACAGCGGGGTTCAGCGGCTGGGGAAGGGAGAGCCCTGGGCTGGGGAGAGGAGTGCTCTGTGGCTGGGGGTCCAGAGCCTAGCCTTCACCCTGGTCACTGAGCCCCATGAGAACCTGCTTCTGGCTGAGGGGACCCTGAAGAGCCTCACCAGACACTGTCTGGAATATCTACGCATGCTGGGGACGGGGAGTGAGGTGAGAGATGTGGGTCCAAGCCTTCACCCTGGTCACTAGGTCCTAGCCTTCACCCTGGTCACTGGCTCCTAGCCTTCACCCTGGTCACTGGCTCCTAGCCTTCACCCTGGTCACTGGGGCCTAGCCTTCACCCTGGTCACTGGCTCCTAGCCTTCACCCTGGTCACTGGGGCCTAGCCTTCACCCTGGTCACTGGGGCCTAGCCTTCACCCTGGTCACTGGCTCCTAGCCTTCACCCTGGTCACTGGCTCCTAGCCTTCACCCTGGTCACTGGCTCCTAGCCTTCACCCTGGTCACTGGCTCCTAGCCTTCACCCTGGTCACTGGCTCCTAGCCTTCACCCTGGTCACTGGCTCCTAGCCTTCACCCTGGTCACTGGCTCCTGCCTTCACCCTGGTCACTGGGGCCCTAGCCTACCCTGGTCACTGGCTCCTACCCTGGTCACTGGCTCCTAGCCTTCACCCTGGTCACTGGCTCCTAGCCTTCACCCTGGTCACTGGCTCCTAGCCTTCACCCTGGTCACTGGCTCCTAGCCTTCACCCTGGTCACTGGCTCCTAGCCTTCACCCTGGTCACTGGCTCCTAGCCTTCACCCTGGTCACTAGGTCCTAGCCTTCACCCTGGTCACTGGCTCCTAGCCTTCACCCTGGTCACTGGCTCCTAGACTTCACCCTGGTCACTGGGGCCTAGCCTTCACCCTGGTCACTGGGGCGGGCCTAGCCTTCACCCTGGTCACTGGGTCCTAGCCTTCACCCTGGTCACTGGGTCCTAGCCTTCACCCTGGTCACTAGCTCCTAGCCTTCACCCTGGTCACTGGGGCCTAGCCTTCACCCTGGTCACTGGGGCCTAGCCTTCACCCTGGTCACTGGGGCCTAGCCTTCACCCTGGTCACTGGGGCCTAGCCTTCACCCTGGTCACTGGGTCCTAGCAACCCTGGTCACTGGGGCCTTGGTCACTGGGGCCTAGCCTTCACATACAGGTCACTGGGGCCTAGCCTTCACCCTGGTCACTGGGGCCTAGCCTTCACCCTGGTCACTGGGTCCTAGCCTTCACCCTGGTCACTGGGGCCAGCCTTCACCCTGGTCACTGGGTCCTAGCCTTCACCCTGGTCACTGGGGCATAGTGTCACTAGCCTTCACCCTGGTCACCCTGGTCACTGGGGCCTAGCCTCACCCTGGTCACTGGTCCTAGCCTTCACCCTGGTCACTGGGTCCTAGCCTTCACCCTGGTCACCCTGGTCACTGGGGCTAGCCTACCCTGGTCACTAGGTCCATAGGGCACCCTGGTCACCCTGGTCACTGGGGCCTTGTTTCTGGTCACTAGGTCCTAGCCTTCACCCTGGTCACCCTGGTCACTGGGGCCTTGCTTCACCCTGGTCACTGGGTCCTAGCCTTCACCCTGTCACTGGGTCCTAGCCTTCACCCTGGTCACTGGGTCCTAGCCTTCACCCTGGTCGTGTTCACTAAGCCTTCACCCTGGTCACTGGGGCCTAGCCTTCACCCTGGTCACTGGGGCCTAGTGTTCACCCTGGTCACTGGGGCCCTAGCCTTCACCCTGGTCACTGGGCACTGGCTCCTAGCCTTCACCCTGGTCACTGGCTCCTAGCCTTCACCCTGGTCACTGGCTCCTGGCCTTCACCTGGTCACTGGCTCCTAGCCTACCCTGGTCACTGGCTCTAGCCTTCACCCTGGTCACTGGCTCCTAGCCTTCACCCTGGTCACTGGGAATAGGGCTTCACCCTGGTCACTGGGTCACTGGCTCCTAGCCTTCACCCTGGTCACTGGCTCCTAGCCTTCACCCTGGTCACTGGCTCCTAGCCTTCACCCTGGTCACTGGCTCCTAGCCTTCACCCTGGTCACTGGCTCCTAGCCTGGTCACTGGCAGCCTTCACCCTGGTCACTGGCTCCTAGCCTTCACCCTGGTCACTGGCTCCTAGCCTAGCCTTCACCCTGGTCACTGGCTCCTAGCCTTCACCCCTGGTCCTGGCTCACTTCACCCTGGTCACTGGGGCCTAGCCTTCACCCTGGTCACTGGGGGCCCCTTCACCCCTGGTCTGGTCACTGTAGCCTGGTCACTTCTAGCCTTCACCCTGGTCACTGGGGCCTAGCCTTCACCCTGGTCACTGGGGCCTAGCCTTCACCCTGGTCACTGGGGCCTAGCCTTCACCCTGGTCACCCTGGTCACTGGGGCCTAGCCTTCACCCTGGTCACTGGGTCCTAGCCTTCACCCTGGTCACTGGGGCCTGGCTCAACACCCTGGTCACTGGGGCCTAGCCTTCACCCTGGTCACTGGGGCCTAGCCTTCACCCCTGGTCACTGGGGCCTAGCCTTCACCCTGGTCACTGGGTCCTAGCCTTCACCCTGGTCACTGGTCACTGGGGCTAGCCTTCACCCTGGTCACTGGGTCCTAGCCTTCACCCTGGTCACTGGGGCCCCTGCCTTCACCCTGGTCACCCTGGTCACTGGGGCCTAGCCTTCACCCTGGTCACTAGGTCCTAGCCTTCACCCTGGTCACTGGGTCCTAGCCTTCACCCTGGTCACCCTGGTCACTGGGGCCTAGCCTTCACCCTGGTCACTAGGTCCTAGCCTTCACCCTGGTCACCCTGGTCACTGGGGCCTTGCCTTCACCCTGGTCACTAGGTCCTAGCCTTCACCCTGGTCACCCTGGTCACTGGGGCCTTGCCTTCACCCTGGTCACTGGGTCCTAGCCTTCACCCTGGTCACTGGGTCCTAGCCTTCACCCTGGTCACTGGGTCCTAGCCTTCACCCTGGTCGCTGGGTCCTAACCTTCACCCTGGTCACTGGGGCTAGCCTTCACCCTGGTCACTGGGGCCTGCCTTCTGGTCACTGGGGCCTGGCCTCACCCTGGTCACTGGGGCCTAGCCTTCACCCTGGTCACTGGGGCCTAGCCTTCACCCTGGTCACTGGGGCCTAGCCTTCACCCTGGTCACTGGGGCTAGCCTTCACCCTGGTCACTGGGGCCTAGCCTTCACCCTGGTCACTGGGGCCTGCCTTCACCCTGGTCACTGGGGCCTAGCCTTCACCCTGGTCACTGGGGCCTAGCCTTCACCCTGGTCACTGGGGCCCAGCCTCACCCTGGTCACTGGGTCCTAGCCTTCACCCTGGTCGCTGGGTCCTAACCTTCACCCTGGTCGCTGGGGCCTAGCCTTCACCCTGGTCACTGGGGCCTAGCCTTCACCCTGGTCACTGGGTCCTAGCCTTCACCCTGGTCACTGGGTCCTAGCCTTCACCCTGGTCACTAGCTCCTAGCCTTCACCCTGGTCACTGGGGCCTAGCCTTCACCCTGGTCACTGGGGCCTAGCCTTCACCCTGGTCACTGGGGCCTAGCCTTCACCCTGGTCACCCTGGTCACTAGGCCTGTTCACCCTGGTCACTGGGTCCTAGCCTTCACCCTGGTCACTGGGGCCTAGCCTTCACCCTGGTCACTGGGGCCTAGCCTTCACCCTGGTCACTGGGGCCTAGCCTTCACCCTGGTCACTGGGGCCTAGCCTTCACCCTGGTCACTGGGTCCTAGCCTTCACCCTGGTCACTGGGGCCTAGCCTTCACCCTGGTCACTGGGTCCTAGCCTTCACCCTGGTCACTGGGGCCTAGCCTTCACCCTGGTCACCCTGGTCACTGGGGCCTAGCCTTCACCCTGGTCACTAGGTCCTAGCCTTCACCCTGGTCACTGGGTCCTAGCCTTCACCCTGGTCACCCTGGTCACTGGGGCCTAGCCTTCACCCTGGTCACTAGGTCCTAGCCTTCACCCTGGTCACCCTGGTCACTGGGGCCTTGCCTTCACCCTGGTCACTAGGTCCTAGCCTTCACCCTGGTCACCCTGGTCACTGGGGCCTTGCCTTCACCCTGGTCACTGGGTCCTAGCCTTCACCCTGGTCACTGGGTCCTAGCCTTCACCCTGGTCACTGGGTCCTAGCCTTCACCCTGGTCACTGGGTCCTAACCTTCACCTGCCTTCACCCTTCACCCTGGTCACTAGGGTCCTGGCCTTCACCCTGGTCACTGGGGCCTAGCCTTCACCCTGGTCACTGGGGCCTAGCCTTCACCCTGGTCACTGGGGCCTAGCCTTCACCCTGGTCACTGGGGCCTAGCCTTCACCCTGGTCACTGGGGCCTAGCCTTCACCCTGGTCACTGGGGCCTAGCTTCACCCTGGTCACTGGGGCCTAGCCTTCCCCTGGTCACTGGGGCCTAGCTTCACCCTGGTCACTGGGGCCTAGCCTTCACCCTGGTCACTGGGTCTAGCCTTCACCCTGGTCACTGGGTCCTAACCTTCACCCTGGTCACTGGGGCCTAGCCTTCACCCTGGTCACTGGGGCCTAGCCTTCACCCTGGTCACTGGGTCCTAGCCTTCACCCTGGTCACTGGGGCCTTGCCTTCACCCTGGTCACTGGGGCCTAGCCTTCACCCTGGTCACTGGCTCCTAGCCTTCACCCTGGTCACTGGGGCCTAGCCTTCACCCTGGTCACTGGGGCCTAGCCTTCACCCTGGTCACTGGGGCCTAGCCTTCACCCTGGTCACTGGGGCCTAGCCTTCACCCTGGTCACCCTGGTCACTGGGTCCTAGCCTTCACCCTGGTCACTGGGTCCTACCCCCTGGTCACTGGGGGCCTAGCCTTCACCCTGGTCACTGGGGCCTAGCCTTCACCCTGGTCACTGGGACCCAGCCCTTCACCCTGGTCACTGGGGCCTAGCCTTCACCCTGGTCACTGGGTCCTAGCCTTCACCCTGGTCACTGGGTCCTAACCTTCACCCTGGTCACTGGGGCCTAGCCTTCACCCTGGTCGCTGGGTCAACCTTCACCCTGGTCACTGGGGCCTAGCCTTCACCCTGGTCACTGGGTCCCCTAGTCCTTCACCCTGGTCACTGGGTCTAGCCTTCACCCTGGTCACTAGCTCCTAGCCTTCACCCTGGTCACTGGGGCCTAGCCTTCACCCTGGTCACTGGGGCCTAGCCTTCACCCTGGTCACTGGGGCCTAGCCTTCACCCTGGTCACCCTGGTCACTGGGGCCTAGCCTTCACCCTGGTCACTGGGTCCTAGCCTTCACCCTGGTCACTGGGGCCTAGCCTTCACCCTGGTCACTGGGGCCTAGCCTTCACCCTGGTCACTGGGGCCTAGCCTTCACCCTGGTCACTGGGGCCTAGCCTTCACCCTGGTCACTGGGTCCTAGCCTTCACCCTGGTCACTGGGGCCTAGCCTTCACCCTGGTCACTGGGTCCTAGCCTTCACCCTGGTCACTGGGGCCTAGCCTTCACCCTGGTCACCCTGGTCACTGGGGCCTAGCCTTCACCCTGGTCACTGGGTCCTAGCCTTCACCCTGGTCACCCTGGTCACTGGGGCCTAGCCTTCACCCTGGTCACTAGGTCCTAGCCTTCACCCTGGTCACCCTGGTCACTGGGGCCTTGCCTTCACCCTGGTCACTAGGTCCTAGCCTTCACCCTGGTCACCCTGGTCACTGGGGCCTTGCCTTCACCCTGGTCACTGGGTCCTAGCCTTCACCCTGGTCACTGGGTCCTAGCCTTCACCCTGGTCACTGGGTCCTAGCCTTCACCCTGGTCGCTGGGTCCTAACCTTCACCCTGGTCACTGGGGCCTAGCCTTCACCCTGGTCACTGGGGCCTAGCCTTCACCCTGGTCACTGGGGCCTAGCCTTCACCCTGGTCACTGGGGCCTAGCCTTCACCCTGGTCACTGGGGCCTAGCCTTCACCCTGGTCACTGGGGCCTAGCCTTCACCCTGGTCACTGGGGCCTAGCCTTCACCCTGGTCACTGGGGCCTAGCCTTCACCCTGGTCACTGGGGCCTAGCCTTCACCCTGGTCACTGGGGCCTAGCCTTCACCCTGGTCACTGGGGCCTAGCCTTCACCCTGGTCACTGGGGCCTAGCCTTCACCCTGGTCACTGGGGCCTAGCCTTCACCCTGGTCACTGGGGCCTAGCCTTCACCCTGGTCACTGGGTCCTAGCCTTCACCCTGGTCGCTGGGTCCTAACCTTCACCCTGGTCGCTGGGGCCTAGCCTTCACCCTGGTCACTGGGGCCTAGCCTTCACCCTGGTCACTGGGTCCTAGCCTTCACCCTGGTCACTGGGGCCTTGCCTTCACCCTGGTCACTGGGGCCTAGCCTTCACCCTGGTCACTGGCTCCTAGCCTTCACCCTGGTCACTGGGGCCTAGCCTTCACCCTGGTCACTGGGGCCTAGCCTTCACCCTGGTCACTGGGGCCTAGCCTTCACCCTGGTCACTGGGGCCTAGCCTTCACCCTGGTCACCCTGGTCACTGGGTCCTAGCCTTCACCCTGGTCACTGGGTCCTAGCCTTCACCCTGGTCACTGGGGCCTAGCCTTCACCCTGGTCACTGGGGCCTAGCCTTCACCCTGGTCACTGGGGCCTAGCCTTCACCCTGGTCACTGGGGCCTAGCCTTCACCCTGGTCACTTGGGGAAAAAATAGTTTAAAAACACAACAATCTTTGCAAATGTATAAAATAAAAAACGGTATTATTCAGAATCTCTGCTATGAGACTCAAAATTGAGCTCAGGTGTATCCTGTTTCCATTGATCATCCTTGAGATGTTTCTACAACTTTTTATTTATTTATTTAATTTCACCTTTATTTAACCAGGTAGGCCAGTTGAGAACAAGTTCTCATTTACAACTGCGACCTGGCCAAGATAAAGCAAAGCAGTGCAACACAGAGTTACACATGGAATAAACAAAACATACAGTCAATTATACAGTTGAAAAATCTATATACTGTGTGTGCAAATGAGGTAGGATAAGGGAGGTAAGGCAATAAATTGGCCATAGCGGTGAGATAATTACAATTTAGCAATTAAATATTGGAGTGATAGATGAGTGTGCAAGTAGAGATACTGGGGTGCAAAAACTCAATAACAGTATGGGGATGAGGTATTTAGATGGGCTTATTACAGATGGGCTATGTGCAGTGATCTGTGAGCTGCTCTGACAGCTGGTGCTTAAAGTTAGTGAGGGAGATATGAGTTTCCAGCTTCAGTGATTTTTGCAATTCGTTCCAGTCATTGACAGCAGAGAACTGGAAGGAAAGGCGGCCAAAGGAGGAATTGGCTTTGGGAGTGAACGGTGAAATATACCTGTTTGAGCACGTGCTACAGGTGACCAGTGAGCTGAGATAAGGTGGGGCTTTACCAATCAATCAGTCAACTTGATTGGAGTCCACCTGTGGTAAATTCAATTGATTGGACATGATTTGTAAAGGCACACACCTGTTGATATAAGGTCCACAGTTGACTGTGCATGTCAGAGCAAAAACCAAGCCATGAGGTCAAAGGGATTACTCTTAGAGCTCTGAGACAGGATTGTGTCGAGGCATAGATCTGGGGAAGGGAATCAAAATAAGGTCCCCAAGACATTCTTAAATTGAAGAAGTATGGAACCACCAAGACTGGCCACTGGCCAAATTGAGCAATCAGGGGAGAAGGGCCTTGGTCAGGGAGGTGACCAAGAACCCAATGGTCACTCTGAACGAGCTCTAGAGTTCCTCTGTGGAGATGGGAGAACCTTCCAGAAGGATAACCATCTCGGCAGCACTCTACCAATCAGGCCTATACTTATGGTATAGTGGCCAGATGGAAGCCACTCCTCAGTACATGACAACCTGCTTAGAGTTTGCCAAAAGGTCCCTAAAGACTCTCAGACCATAAAAAACAAGATTCTCTGGTCTGATGAAACCAAGATTGAATTCTTTGGCCTGAATGCCAAGCGTCAGGTCTGGAGGAAACCTGGTACCATCCCTACGGTGAAGTATGGTGGTGGCAGCATCATGCTGTGGGGATGTCTATCAGCGGCAGGGACTGGGAGACTAGTCAGGATCGAGGAAATGATGAATGGAGCAAAGTACAGAGAGATCCTTGATGAAAACCTGCCCCAGAGCGCTTAAGACCTCAGACTGGGGCGAAGGTTCACCTTCCAACAGGACAACGACCCTAAGCACACAGACAATACACCACAGGAGTGGCTTTGGGACAAGTCTCTAAATGTCTTTGAGTGGCCCAGCCAATGCCTCGACTTGATCCCGATCTAAGATCTCTGGAGAGACCTGAAAATAGCTGTGCAGCGACACTCCCCATCCAACCTGACAGAGCTTGAGAGGATGTGCAGAGAAGAATGGGAGAAACTCCCCAAATACAGGTGTGCCAAGCTTGTAGCGTCATACCCAAGAAGACTGGAGGCTGTAATCGCTGCCAAAGACTCTTCAACAAAGTACTGAGGTTCTGAAAACGTAAATGTGATATTTCCAAAAATAATTTATACATAAATGTCTAGAAACCTGTTTTTCTTTGTCATTGTGGGGTTTTGTGTGTAGATGAGAGTTTTTTCCCCCTGTCCAATTTAGAATAAGTAACACAATAAAATGTGGAAAAGTCTAGGGCTGTGAATACTGAATGTTCATTGTTTTGTCAAAAATTGCTAATTGACGCACAGCAATATTCAAACCTTATCTCTGACTTTCAATCAAATTTTTGTCAGAACTGAGACTAAACCATTCAACTCAACACTTCTTTGAAAGCCATTATGGTGTTTCTTTGACATTAATATTTGTGTTCAGAAGAGTGAGGCAGAGCTTTTAAGTGTTTCCAGGTATTGTGGTGACAGCATCATGTTATGGGTATGCTTGTCACTGACAGGGACTGGGGAGTTTGTCAGGATTGAAATAAATATGAGTAAATCCTAGGGACAAAGTTAGAGGAAAACCTGCCTGTCTTCTTCTAAAGTTTTGTTTTATTCTTCAGGTCCTGTTGAAGAGTGACCGTATTGATGTCCTGCTCCATCGTCTATTACCACACGGTCAGCTGCTGTTCCTCAACCATCGCTTCACTCAGAGTCTGGAGAAGGAGCTGGCTAATTACATGGCCCAATGAGAGAGAAGGAGAGGATGGCGTATTATGCCTAAAAGAAGGTCTGAAAACGGCGAGATGCTTTATCCAAACTTTAAAATAAAAAACGACTAGCTTGTTGTTCAACTTAACGTTGAAAACATTTTTATTACGCCGCTCTCTAATGAACACTACCCTTGGAGAATAGGAGTGAACTACACGGACCTTCCTCTTCTCTCCCTTGGGATAGCACGGGCAAACAGGAAGTGGGTTGATACCACGGGCAAACAGGAAGTGGGTTGATACCACGGGCAAACAGGAAGTGAGTTGACCTGAGGGGTCCAGAACAGAAAGACACAACTATCCATCTCACAGAGACTGTTATTGTCACAAAGCTGCATTCAATAATGGCCTGAAGAGTGTCTGAACTGTCTCTCTGTCTGTGCCCTTACCCATCCAGGCGATGGAAAAGTACCCTTTGTGGCAGAGGTATATATTTGTCACGTGCTGAATACAACACGCCTTACTGGGCAATGCTTACTTACAAGCCCTTAACTATTTTTAAGAAAAATAAGAGTTAAGAAAATATTTACTAAAGTAAGGGGGAGTGGGAGGGGGGAGGGGGGTCAATGCAAATAGTCCAGGTAGCCATTGGATGAACCGTTCAGCAGTCTGATGGCTCGGGGGTAGAAGCTGTTCAGGAGCCTTTTGGTCCCAGACATGGCGCTCCGGTACCGCTTGCCGTGCTGTAGCAGAGAGAACAGTAGGACTTGGATGACTGGAGTCCTTGACAGTTTGTTGAGGCCTTCCTCTGACACCACCTTTGATGTACCGGGGCGCCGGGGAACAGTGGGTTAGATCTCTAGAGATTGGTAGAGCTCTATGTTGATTGGTAGAGCTCTGTGTTGATTGGTAGAGCTCTGTGTTGATTGGTAGAGCTCTGTGTTGATTGGTAGAGCTCTGTGTTGATTGGTAGAGCTCTGTGTTGATTGGTAGAGCTCTGTGTTGATTGGTAGAGCTCTGTGTTGATTGGTAGAGCTCTGTGTTGATTGGTAGAGCTCTGTGTTGATTGGTAGAGCTCTGTGTTGATTGGTAGAGCTCTGTGTTGATTGGTAGAGCTCTGTGTTGATTGGTAGAGCTCTGTGTTGATTGGTAGAGCTCTGTGTTGATTGGTAGAGCTCTGTGTTGATTGGTAGAGCTCTGTGTTGATTGGTAGAGCTCTGTGTTGATTGGTAGAGCTCTGTGTTGATTGGTAGAGCTCTGTGTTGATTGGTAGAGCTCTGTGTTGATTGGTAGAGCTCTGTGTTGATTGGTAGAGCTCTGTGTTGATTGGTAGAGCTCTGTGTTGATTGGTAGAGCTCTGTGTTGATTGGTAGAGCTCTGTGTTGATTGGTAGAGCTCTGTGTTGATTGGTAGAGCTCTGTGTTGATTGGTAGAGCTCTGTGTTGATTGGTAGAGCTCTGTGTTGATTGGTAGAGCTCTGTGTTGATTGGTAGAGCTCTGTGTTGATTGGTAGAGCTCTGTGTTGATTGGTAGAGCTCTGTGTTGATTGGTAGAGCTCTGTGTTGATTGGTAGAGCTCTGTGTTGATTGGTAGAGCTCTGTGTTGATTGGTAGAGCTCTTTTCTTGTGTTACAGCTTGAATAAAACATTTTATTAAATTGAGATGTTGTGTCACTGGCCTACACACAATACCCCATAATGTCAAAGTGGATTTTTTTTTTTTTTTTTAAAGTTTTTACAAATGAATTAAAAGTGAAAATCTGAAATGTCTTGAGTCAATAAGTATTCAACCTCTTTGTTTATGGCAAGGAGCCTAAATAAGTTCAGGAGTAAAAATGTGCTTAACAAGTCTCATAATAAGTTGCATGGACTCACTCTGTGTGCAATAAGTGTATGGCATTATTTTTGAATGGCTACCTCATCTCTGTACGCCACACAACATCTGTATGGAAAGCAATGTTTTTATTAAGTTGAACATGTGCACTTTATGACAATGTTATTGGACCAAGTTACACTTCTCAAAAAGCAACGAAATGGTGGCATGACCATTACTACCATTACTACTGCTATTACTACCATTACTACTGCTATTACTACCATTACTGCTGCCATTACTACTGCTGTCACTACCATTACTACCATTACTACTGCTGTCACTACCATTACTGCTACCATTACTACCATTACTACTGCCGTCACTACCATCACTACTACCATTACTACTGCTATTACTACCATTACTACTGCTATTACTACCATTACTACTGATATTACTACCATTACTACCATTACTGCTGCCATTACCACTACTACTGCTGTCACTACCACTACTACTGCTGTCACTACCACTACTACTGCTGTCACTACCCCTACTACTGCTGTCACTACCACTACTACTGCTGTCACTACCATTACTACTGCTGTCTTGCTGTCAATACACCTGTCTACTACTGCTGTCACTACCACTACTGCTGTCACTACCCCTACTACTGCTGTCACTACCACTATTACTGCTGTCACTACTGTCACAACATCTGTACCTGCTACTACTGCTGTCACTACCATTACTACTGCTGTCACTACCATTACTACTGCTGTCACTACCATTACTACTGCTGTCACTACCATTACTACTGCTGTCACTACCATTACTACTGCTGTCAATACCATTACTACTGCTGTCTCTACCCCTACTACTGCTGTCACTACCACTACTACTGCTGTCACTACCACCACTACTACTGTCACCACCATTACTACTGCTGTCACTACCACTACTACTGCTGTCACTACCATTACTACTGCTGTCACTACCATTACTACTGCTGTCACTACCCCTACTACTGCTGTCACCACCATTACTACTGCTGTCACTACCCCTACTACTGCTGTCACTACCATTACTACTGCTGTCACTACCATTACTACTGCTGTCACTACCCCTACTACTGCTGTCACTACCCCTACTACTGCTGTCACTACCCCTACTACTGCTGTCACTACCATTACTACTGCTGTCACTACCATTACTACTGCTGTCACTACCACTACTACTGCTGTCACTACCCCTACTACTGCTGTCACCACCACTACTACACTACTACTACTGCTGTCACTACCATTACTACTGCTGTCACTACCCCTACTACTGCTGTCACCACCACTACTACTGCTGTCTCTACCATTACTACTGCTGTCACTACCCCTACTACTGCTGTCACTACCCCTACTACTGCTGTCTCTACCATTACTACTGCTGTCACTACCCCTACTACTGCTGTCACCACCACTACTACTACCATCACCACCACTACGACTACCATCACCACCATAACTACTGCTGTCTCTACCCCTACTACTACTGTCACTACCACTACTACTGCTGTCTCTACCCCTACTACTGCTGTCACTACCCCTACTACTGCTGTCACTACCCCTACTACTGCTGTCACTACCACTACTACTGCTGTCACTACCACTACTACTGCTGTCTCTACCCCTACTACTGCTGTCTCTACCCCTACTACTGCTGTCACTACCACCACTACTACCATCACCACCACCACTACTACCATCACCACCACTACTACTACCATCACCACCACCACTACTACCATCACCACCACCACTACTACCATCACCACCACTACTACTACCATCACCACCACTACTACTACCATCACCACCACTACTACTACCATCACCACCACTACTACTACCATCACCACCACTACTACTACCATCACCACCACTACTACTACCATCACCACCACTACTACTACCATCACCACCACTACTACTACCATCACCACCACTACTACTACCATCACCACCACTACTACTACCATCACCACCACCACTACTACTGCCGTCACCACCACTACTACTACCATCACCACCACTACTACTACCACCACTACTACTACCATCACCACCACTACTACTACCATCACCACCACTACTACTACCATCACCACCACTACTACTACCATCACCACCACTACTACTACCATCACCACCACTACTACTACCATCACCACCACTACTACTACCATCACCACCACTACTACTACCATCACCACTACTACCATCACCACCACTACTACTACCATCACCACCACTACTACTACCATCACCACCACTACTACTCACCATCACCACCACTACTACTACCATCACCACCACTACTACTACCATCACCACCACTACTACTACCATCACCACCACTACTACTACCATCACCACCACTACTACTACCATCACCACCACTACTACTACCATCACCACCACTACTACTACCATCACTACCACTACTACTACCACTCACCACCTACTACTACCATCACCACCACTACTACTACCATCACCACCACTACTACTGCCATCACACACCCCTACTACTGCTGTCACTACCATTACTACTACCATCACCACCACTACTACTACACACCACTACTACTGCTGTCACTACCATTACTACTGCTGTCACTACCACTACTACCATCACCACCACTACTATACCACCACTACTACTGCCATCTCTACCCCTACTACTACCATCACTACCACTTACTACTGCTGTCACCACCACTACTACTACCATCACCACCACTACTACTGCTGTCACTACCACTACTACTGCTGTCACTACCCCTACTACTGCCATCACCACCACTACTACTACTACTACCATCACCACCACTACTACTACCATCACCACCACCACTACTACCATCACCACCACCACTACTACCATCACCACCACTACTACTACCATCACCACCACTACTACTACCATCACCACCACTACTACTACCATCACCACCACTACTACTACCATCACCACCACTACTACTACCATCACCACCACTACTACTACCATCACCACCACTACTACTACCATCACCACCACTACTACTACCATCACCACCACTACTACTACCATCACCACCACTACTACTACCATCACCACCACTACTACTACCATCACCACCACTACTACTACCATCACCACCACTACTACTGCTGTCACTACCATTACTACTGCCGTCACTACCATTACTACTGCCGTCACTACCCCTACTACTGCCGTCTCTACCCCTACTACTGCCGTCTCTACCACTACTACTACCGTCACCACCACTACTACTACCATCACCACCACTACTACTACCATCACCACCACTACTACTACCATCACCACCACTACTACTACCATCACCACCACTACTACTACCATCACCACTACTACTACTACCATCACCACCACTACTACTACCATCACCACCACTACTACTACCATCACCACCACTACTACTACCATCACCACCACTACTACTACCATCACCACCACTACTACTACCATCACCACTACTACTACTACCATCACCACTACTACTACTACCATCACCACCACTACTACTACCATCACCACCACTACTACTACCATCACCACCACTACTACTACCATCACCACCACTACTACTACCATCACCACCACTACTACTGCTGTCTCTACCCCTACTACTACTGTCACTACCACTACTACTGCTGTCTCTACCCCTACTACTGCTGTCACTACCCTTACTACTGCTGTCACTACCCCTACTACTGCTGTCACTACCACTACTACTGCTGTCACTACCACTACTACTGCTGTCACTACCACTACTACTGCTGTCTCTACCCCTACTACTGCTGTCACTACCACTACTACTACCGTCACCACCACTACTACTACCATCACCACCACTACTACTACCATCACCACCACTACTACTACCATCACCACCACTACTACTACCATCACCACCACTACTACTACCATCACCACCACTACTACTACCATCACCACCACTACTACTACCATCACCACCACTACTACTACTATCACCACCACTACTACTACCATCACCACCACTACTACTACCATCACTACACCACTACTACTACCATCACCACCACTACTACTACCATCACCACCACTACTACTACCATCACCACCACTACTACTACTATCACCACCACTACTACTACCATCACCACCACTACTACTACCATCACCACCACTACTACTACCATCACCACCACTACTACTACCATCACCACCACTACTACTACCATCACCACCACTACTACTACCATCACCACCACTACTACTACCATCACTACCACCTACTACTGCATCACCACTACTACTACCATCACCACCACTACTACTACCACCACTACTACTACCATCACCACCACTACTACTACCATCACCACCACTACTACTACCATCACCACCACTACTACTACCATCACCACCACTACTACTACCATCACTACCCCTACTACTGCCGTCTCTACCCCTACTACTGCTGTCTCTACCACTACTACTACCGTCACCACCACTACTACTACCATCACCACCACTACTACTACCATCACCACCACTACTACTACCATCACCACCACTACTACTACCATCACCACCACTACTACTACCACCACTACTACTACCATCACCACTACTACTACCATCACCACTACTACTACCACCACTACTACTACCATCACCACTACTACTACCATCACCACCACTACTACTACCATCACCACCACTACTACTACCATCACCACTACTACTACTACTACCATCACCACTACTACTACCATCACCACCACTACTACTACCATCACCACCACTACTACTACCATCACCACCACTACTACTACCATCACCACCACTACTACTACCATCACCACCACTACTACTACCATCACCACCACTACTACTACCATCACCACTACTACTACCATCACCACTACTACTACTACTACCATCACCACTACTACTACTACTACCATCACCACTACTACTACCATCACCACCACTACTACTACCATCACCACCACTACTACTACCATCACCACCACTACTACTACCACCACTACTACTACTACCATCACCACCACTACTACTACCATCACCACCACTACTACTACCATCACCACCACTACTACTACCATCACCACCACTACTACTACCATCACCACCACTACTACTACCATCACCACCACTACTACTACCACCACTACTACTACCATCACCACCACTACTACTACCATCACCACTACTACTACTACTACCATCACCACCACTACTACTACTACTACCATCACCACTACTACTACCATCACCACCACTACTACTACCATCACCACCACTACTACTACCATCACCACCACTACTACTACCATCACCACCACTACTACTACCATCACCACCACTACTACTACCATCACCACTACTACTACTACCATCACCACCACTACTACTACCATCACCACCACTACTACTACCATCACCACCACTACTACTACCATCACCACCACTACTACTACCATCACCACCACTACTACTACCATCACCACCACTACTACTACCATCACCACCACTACTACTACCATCACCACCACTACTACTACCATCACCACCACTACTACTACCATCACCACCACTACTACTACCATCACCACCACTACTACTACCATCACCACCACTACTACTACCATCACCACCACTACTACTACCATCACCACCACTACTACTACCATCACCACCACTACTACCATCACCACCACTACTACTACCATCACCACCACTACTACTACCATCACCACCACTACTACTACCATCACCACCACTACTACTACCACCACTACTACTACCATCACCACCACTACTACTACCACCACTACTACTACCATCACCACCACTACTACTACCACCACTACTACTACCACCACTACTACTACCACCACTACTACTACCATCACCACCACTACTACTACCACCACTACTACTACCATCACCACCACTACTACTACCACCACTACTACTACCATCACCACCACTACTACTACCATCACCACCACTACTACTACCATCACCCCCACTACTACTACCATCACCACCACTACTACTACCATCACCACCACTACTACTACCGTCTCTACCCCTACTACTGCTGTCACTACCACTACTACTGCTGTCACTACCCCTACTACTGCTGTCACTACCCCTACTACTGCTGTCACTACCCCTACTACTGCTGTCACTACCCCTACTACTGCTGTCACTACCCCTACTACTGCTGTCACTACCACTACTACTGCTGTCACTACCCCTACTACTGCTGTCACTACCACTACTACTGCTGTCACTACCCCTACTACTGCTGTCACTACCCCTACCACAACTATTAATTTACAACAATAAATAATTCAATACTAGTAAGCACACCACACTACTACTAGTAAATGTCATTCTGCTGAGTAGGCGCAGGGGTTTGTATCATGTAGAGTAGGGAAGGAAGTCATCCTAGTATTTAAACAAAGACTGTTTGTATCTCATAGCTACTTAAATCGGCATAATGCCGAGGTCGACAGATAGAACAAGGGGCCAGATGTGTCCTTAGAGTAGAGCCCTGCCCTTGAATGAGTCCACAGTATTTGTTACTGTGTGTGTGTGTGATGTTCTGTCAGGAAGATGGGTTATGAAGTGTGTATTGTGTAGTGTGTGTGTGTGATGTTCTGTCATGAGGATGGGTTATGAATGTTATGAAGTGTGTATAGTGTAGTGTGTGTGTGTGATTTATCTGTTATGAAGTGTGTGTGTGTGTGTCCCTGACTGGACAGGAGCTCTCTGACTGGACAGGAGGTGACAGTTCATTGGACAGGAGGTGACAGTTCAGTGGACAGGAGGTGACAGTTCAGTGGACAGGAGGTGACAGTTCATCACACTCCATCCCCTTCAGACTCTCCTCCCCGATTCTCTCTCATACTTTATAAATCTTGCCTAGCAAGCAATCATCGTCATGAATCAAGTTGACAAACCAAATCCTCTTTTCAATACTTGTCATATGAAGAGAAACTTAATACATAAAATGTATTGGTGCTCATCCTCCATTGGACATAAACATTACACAACAAGTTTATAAAGATAAACATTCACATGCAACTTCATGGACCAGAGAAAGGTTGAATACACTGTCAATCCTGCCGCGTTCTGGAAACTTGGAAATCTCAGATTTCAGTTCAAGACAACTGGAAATTCAGCTCTGACCTGGAAAATACGTTTTGAAAGGTCATCCAACTCGGAATTCCCGAAGATCACTGACCTCATGATTTTACCTTTTTCCACTTGCCAGTTGGCTTGAAATCACCATAAATCCAGAGAATGCAAGACTTTGATGACAAAATTTGCCTATGAAGGATCGCCGAACCACCTTTCTGTTCAAGTGAGAACAGAACAACAAAGTCCAAAATGTCTTGTATGCTGCTGCATAAATGATGTAATATGCCAGGAGAGATGTGTATACTGTTCTGACTTGGTGGTGCACATGTAGCCTGTAGCCTGTTTCAGACAAATGGTATCATTGAATATTGTAAGAGCTTTCATTGTCTTCTTACACGCCACATTTATTTATCCTATGGTTCTGACTTGGTGGTGCACATGTAGCCTGTAGCCTGTTTCAGACAAATGGCATCATTGAATATTGTAAGAGCTTTCATTGTCTGCTTACACGCCCCCTTTATTTATCCTATGGTTCTGACTTGGTGGTGCACATGTAGCCTGTAGCCTGTTTCAGACAAATGGCATCATTGAATATTGTAAGAGCTTTCATTGTCTGCTTACACGCCCCCTTTATTTATCCTATGGTTCTGACTTGGTGGTGCACATGTAGCCTGGAGCCTGTTTTAGAGAAATAGCATCATTGAATATTGTAAGAGCTTTCATTGCCTGCTTACATGCCCCCTTTATTTATCCTATGGTTCTGACTTGGTGGTGCACATGTAGCCTGTAGCCTGTTTCAGACAAATGGTATCATTGAATATTGTAAGAGCTTTCATTGTCTGCTTACACACCCCCTTTATTTATCCTATGGTTCTGACTTGGTGGTGCACATGTAGCCTGTAGCCTGTTTCAGAGAAATGCCATCATTGAATATTGTAAGAGCTTTCATTGCCTGCTTTACACACCCCCTTTATTTATCCTATGGTTCTGACTTGGTGTACAGGGAGGATACTATATGATCGGCCGATGTTCTGAATTCTGTCGCTGTACATTTAAAAAGTGCTGAACAAATAGTTATTTTGACTATGTCCGTCCTAGCTTCTTCGTTAGTCTTAATCAAAATTACGGATTGCCTCTTATCTGCTCATCATTCCCTTATGCAGTAGTTTGTACATCTCAATTGTCAGTAGAAACCATCTGTTTAAGCAAGTCAGCCATGTCAGCTATGTTTTTTAAAAGGTGGCAAATGAGGCTGAATGAACTGTTTCTCTGCAGGACAAGGCTCCGCTGACAGCCAGGTGTAGCGGTGGTAAGGGTTCACTCCATGGTGCTGAATAAAGGCTCTGCTGTTGGGACAGCTTTATGTAGGCCCTAACAGTTTGTGGACTCCATTTGTCACCGTTATAGTGCACTTAATGTATTGTTTAGTGTTGTGTAGTGGCTTTGCTTTTCCCCACCAAGATTTACACCACTGATATATATCAACAAAACAACTATACGTGGAATATAAAACACACAAAACATAACTATACCTGGAATATAATACACACAACATAACTATACCTGGAATATAATACACACAACATAACTATACCTGGAATATAATACACACAACATAACTATACCTGGAATATAATACACACAACATAACTATACCTGGAATATAATACACACAACATAACTATACCTGGAATATAATACACACAACATAACTATACCTGGAATATAATACACACAACATAACTATACCTGGAATATAATACACACACAACATAACTATACCTGGAATATAATACACACAACATAACTATACCTGGAATATAATACACACAACATAACTATACCTGGAATATAATACACAAAACATAACTATACCTGGAATATAATACACACAACATAACAATACCTGGAATATAATACACACAACATAACTATACCTGAATATAATACACACAACATAACTATACCTGGAATATAATACACACAACATAACTATACCTGGAATATAATACACACAACATAACTATACCTGGAATATAATACACACAACATAACTATACCTGGAATATAATACACACAACATAACTATACCTGGAATATAATACACACAACATAACTATACCTGGAATATAATACACACAACATAACTATACCTGAATATAATACACACAACATAACTATACCTGGAATATAATACACACAACATAACTATACCTGGAATATAATACACACACACATAACTATACCTGGAATATAATACACACAACATAACTATACCTGGAATATAATACACACAACATAACTATACCTGGAATATAATACACACAACATAACTATACCTGGAATATAATACACACAACATAACTATACCTGGAATATAATACACACAACATAACTATACCTGGAATATAATACACACAACATAACTATACCTGGAATATAATACACACACAACATAACTATACCTGGAATATAATACACACAACATAACTATACCTGGAATATAATACACACAACATAACTATACCTGGAATATAATACACACAACATAACTATACCTGGAATATAATACACACAACATAACTATACCTGGAATATAATACACACAACATAACTATATACCTGGAATATAATACACACAACATAACTATACCTGAATATAATACACACAACATAACTATACCTGGAATATAATACACACAACATAACTATACCTGGAATATAATACACACAACATAACTATACCTGGAATATAATACACAACATAACTATACCTGGAATATAATACACACACAACACTATACTGGAATATAATACACACAACATAACTATACCTGGAATATAATACACACAAATATATAACTATACCTGGAATATAATACACACAACATAACTATACCTGGAATATAATACACACAACATAACTATACCTGGAATATAATACACACAACATAACTATACCTGGAATATAATACACACAACATAACTATACCTGGAATATAATACACACAACATAACTATACCTGGAATATAATACACACAAACATAACTATACCTGGAATATAATACACACAACATAACTATACCTGGAATATAATACACACAACATAACTATACCTGGAATATAATACACACAACATAACTGAATACACAACATAACTATACCTGGAATATAATACACACAACATAACTATACCTGGAATATAATACACACACAACATAACTATACCTGGAATATAATACACACAACATAACTATACCTGGAATATAATACACACAACATAACTATACCTGGAATATAATACACACAACATAACTATACCTGGAATATAATACACACAACATAACTATACCTGGAATATAATACACACAACATAACTATACCTGGAATATAATACACACAACATAACTATACCTGGAATATAATACACACAACATAACTATACCTGGAATATAATACACACAACATAACATAAATATAATACACACAACATAACTACCTGGAATATAATACACACAACATAACTATACCTGGAATATAATACACACAACATAACTATACCTGGAATATAATACACACAACATAACTATACCTGGAATATAATACACACAACATAACTATACCTGGAATATAATACACACAACATAACTATACCTGGAATATAATACACACAACATAACTATACCTGGAATATAATACACACAACATAACTATACCTGGAATATAATACACACAACATAACTATACCTGAATATAATACACACAACATAACTATACCTGTATATAATACACACAACATAACTTCTTAATATAATACACACAACATAATTACTTGTTATAATACATTTCTAAATATTTTTGTCTATAATTCAACTAACTTACCTGGAATATAATACACACACAACATAACTATTTCACTGGAATATAGGTCTACTAACATACCTGGAATATAGCATTTCACTGTAAGGTCTACTACACCTGTTGTAATATAATACACACAACATAACTACACCTGGTATTCAATATTTCATATAATACACACAACATAACTATACCTGGAATATAATACACACAACATAACTATACCTGCATAATTCACTGTAAACTAACTATACCTGTTATAATCAGCATTTAACTATACCTGGAATATAATACACACCTAACTATATTTGGAATATAATACACACCTGTTGTAACATAACTATACCTGGAATATAATACAGCATTTCTATACCTGTAATATAATACACACCTATACCTGTATAATACACACATAACTTACCTGGAATATAATACTACACCTGTAACTATACCAGCATATTACACACAACATAACTATACCTGTTATAATACAGCATAACTATACACTGGAATATAATACTACACCTGTACCTGGAATATAATACATTTCACTGTAAGGTAACTATACCTGTTGTATAATACACACAACATAACTCAATATAATACTGTACACAACACCTAACTATACCTGGAATCTACTATACCTGGAATATAATACACACAACATAACTTCACCTGGAATATAATACTACACAACCTAACTGTATTCAGCATATAATCACTGTAACTATACCTGGAATATAATACACCAACATAACTATACCTGGAATATAATACACACTACTAACACCTAACTGTACCTGGAATATAATACACACAACTAACTATACCTGGAATATAATACACACAACATAACTATACCTGGAATATAATACACACAACATAACTATACCTGTTGTATAATACACACAACATAACTTACCTGGAATATAATACACACAACTAACTATACCTGGAATATAATACACACAACATAACTATACCTGGAATATAATACACACAACATAACTATACCTGGAATATAATACACACAACATAACTATACCTGGAATATAATACACACAACATAACTATACCTGGAATATAATACACACAACATAACTATACCTGGAATATAATACACACAACACTATAAATATAATACACACAACATAACTATACCTGGAATATAATTCAACATAACTATACCTGGAATATAATACACACAACATAACTATACCTGGAATATAATACACACAACATAACTATACCTGGAATATAATACACATTTCACTGTAACTACTACACCTGTTGAATATAATCAGCACAACATAACTATACCTGGAATATAATACACACAACATAACTATACCTGGAATATAATACACACAACATAACTATACCTGTATAATACACACAACGTAACTATACCTGGAATATAATACACACAACATAACTATACCTGGAATATAATCTACAACATAACACCTGTATAATACACACAACATTTACACTGGAATATAATACACACAACATAACTATACCTGTATAATAACTATACCTGGAATATAATACACACAACATAACTATACAATATAACTATACACTGGAATATAATACACACAACATAACTATACCTGGAATATAATACACACAACATAACTTACACTGGAATATAATCTACAACACCTAACTATACCTATTCAATATAATACACACAACTAACTATACCTGTTGTATAATACAGCATTTCACTGTGAGGAATATAATACACCTGTTGTATTCAGCATTTCACTGGAATATAATACTAACTAACATACCTGTTGTATTCAGCATTTCACTGTAACTAACTATACCTGTTGTATATAATTTCACTGTAAGGTCTAACTATACCTGTTGTATTCAGCATTTAACTGTACCTGGAATATAATACACCTGTTAACTATACCTGGAATATAATACACACAACATAACTATACCTGGAATATAATACACACAACATAACTATACCTGGAATATAATTTCACTGTATACCTGGAATATAATACACACACATAACTATACCTGGAATATAATACACACAACATAACTATACACTGTAATATAATACTACACCTGTTGTATTCAGCATTTCACTGTAAGGTCTACTACACCTGTTGTATATAGCATTTCACTGTAACTAACTACACCTGTTGTATAATACAGCATTTCACTGTAACTATACACCTGTTGTATATAATTTCACTGTACTAACTACACCTGTTGTATTCAGCATTTCAACTAACTATACCTGTTGTATTCAGCATTTCACTGTAAGGTCTAACTACACCTGTTGTATTCAGCATTTCACTGTAACTACTACACCTGTTGTATTCAGCATTTCACTGTAAGGTCTACTACACCTGTTGTATTCAGCATTTAACTATACCTGGAATATAATACACACACACATAACTATACCTGGAATATAATCAGCATTTCACTGTACCTGGAATCTACTACACCTGTAACTATACCTGGAATATAATACACACAACATAACTATACCTGGAATATTCAGCATTTCACTGTACCTGGTCTACTACACCTGTTGTATTCAGCATTTCACTGTAAACTATCTACTACACCTGTTGTATTCAGCATTTCACTGTGAACTACTACACCTGTTGTATTCAGCATTTCACTGTGATACCTGGTATAATACACACAACTGTAACTATACCTGTTGTATAATACAGCATTTCACTGTATAGGTCTACAACATACACCTGTTGTATTCAGCATTTCACTGTAAGGTCTACTACACCTGTTGTATTCAGCATTTCACTGTAACTATACCTGTTGTATTCAGCATTTCACTGGTCTACTACACAACATAACTATTCAGCATTTCACTGTAAACTACTACACCTGTTGTATTAATACACACAACATAACTATACCTGGAATATAATACACACAAACTAACTACACCTGTTGTATTCAGCATTTCACTGTAAGGTCTACTATACCTGTTGTATTCAGCATACACTATACAACTACTACACCTGTTGTATTCAGCATTTCACTGTAAGGTCTACTACACCTGTTGTATTCAGCATTTCACTGTAAGGTCTACTACACCTGTTGTATTCAGCATTTCACTGTAAGGTCTACTACACCTGTTGTATTCAGCATTTCACTGTACCTGGTCTAATACACCTGTTGTATTCAGCATTTCACTGTGAGGTCTACTACACCTGTTGTATTCAGCATTTCACTGTAAGGTCTACTACACCTGTTGTATTCAATTTCACTGTAAGGTCTACTACACCTGTTGTATTCAGCATTTCACTGTAAGGTCTACTACATAATCAGCAACATAACTTTGTATAATACACACTGTTAACTATACATTTCACTGTAAGGTCTACTACACCTGTTGTATTCAGCATTTCACACTGTAACATAACTATACCTGTTGTATTCAGCATTTCACTGTATAATCTACTAACACCTGTTGTATTCAGCATTTCACTGTAAGGTCTAACTATACCTGCATTTCACTGTAAGGTCTACTACACCTGTTGTATTCAGCATTTCACTGTAAGGTCTACTACACCTGTTGTATTCAGCATTTCACTGTACCTGGTCTACTACACCTGTTGTATTCAGCATTTCACTGTGAGGTCTACTACACCTGTTGTATTCAGCATTTCACTGTAATATAATACACACAACATAACACCTGTACTATACCTGTATAATCAGCATTTCACTGTAAGGTCTACTACACCTGTTGTATTCAGCATTTCACTGTAAGGTCTACTACACCTGTTGTATTCACACAACATAATTTCACTGTGAATCTACTACACCTGTTGTATTCAGCATTTCACTGTGAATATAATACACCAAACATAACTATACCTGTAAGGTAATACACATTCAACCTGTTACTACACCTATTCAGCATTTCACTGTAAGGTCTATACCTGTTGTATTCAGCATTTCACTGTACCTGGTCTACTACACCTGTTGTATTCAGCATTTCACTGTAAGGTCTACTACCTGTTGTATTCAGCATTTCACTGTAAGGTCTACTACACCTGTTGTATATTCAGCATTTCACTGTACCTGGTATAATACACCTGTTGTATTCCTGCATTTACACTAACTATACCTGGTATAATACACACAACATAACTATACCTGTATAATCAGCATTTCACTGTAACTATACCTGGAATATAATACACACAACATAACTATACCTGGAATATAATCAGCATTTCACTGGAATATAATACTACACAACATAACTATACCTGCAATATAATCACTGTAAACTAACTACACCTGGTATATAATTTCACTGTAAGGTCTAACTACACCTGTTGTATAATACACATTTAACACATATAACTATACCTGGAATATAATACACACTGTTGTATTCAGCATTTCACTGTAAGGTCTAACTACACCTGTTGTATTCAGCATTTAACTATACCTGGAATATAATACACACAACATAACTTGTATTCACACATTTCACTGTAATATCTACTACACCTGTTGTATTCAGCATATCACTGTGAGGTCTAATATACACACAACTGTAACTATACCTGGAATATAATACACACAACATAACTATACCTGGAATATAATCAGCATTTAACTATACCTGGTATAATACACCTAACTATACCTGGAATATAACCTCACTGTAACATAACTATACCTGTTGTATAATACAGCAACATAACTATCCTGGAATATAATACTACAACATAACTATTGTATAATACACACATTTACTGTAATCTAATACACCTGTTAACTATTCAGCAATATAATCACTGTAACATCTACTACCTGTTGTATTACACATTTCACTGTACACATAACTATACCTGGAATATAATAACTATACCTGGAATATAATACACACAACATAACTATACCTGGTATAATACACACAACATAACTATTGTATAATACACACAACATAACTATACCTGGAATATAATACACCTGTAACTATTCAGCAATTTCACTGTAACTAACTATACCTGTTGTATATAATTTCACACAAACATAACTATACCTGGAATATAATCACATTTCACTAACTAAGGTCTACTACACCTGTTGTATAAAACAGCAACATAACTATACCTGGAATATAATACACACAAACATAACTATTCCTGCAATATAATACACACAACTACTACACCTGTTGTATTACAGCATAACTTACACTGGAATATAATACACACAACATAACTATACCTGGAATATAATACACACACTGTAATACCTGGAATATAATACTATACCTGGAATATAATACAGCATTTAACTATACCTGGAATATAATACACACTGTTGTATTCAGCAATTAATACACTACTAACACTATACTACAACATACCCTGTTGTATTCATATTTACACTGTGAGGTCTAACTATACCTGTTGTATTCACACATAACTATACACTGGAATATAATACTACACAACTAACTATACCTGGAATATAATACACTGTGAGGTCATAACTATACCTGGAATATAATACACACACTGTAAGGTCTATACACCTGTTGTATTCAATATAACTATACCTGGAATATAATACACACAACATAACTACACCTGGAATATAATAATTGACTTGTACCAGTACCCTGCCTGTATATTGTCTCGCTATTCTTATTTTACTTATTTTACTTCTGCTCTTTAATTACTTGTTACTTTCATTTCTTAATATTTTTTGTCTTTTTTTCAACTGTGTTGTTGGTTAGGGCTCGTAAGTAAGGTCTACTACACCTGTTGTATTCCGCATTTCACTGTAAGGTCTACTACACCTGTTGTATTCAGCATTTCACTGTAAGGTCTAGTACACCTATTGTATTCTGCATTTCACTGTAAGGTCTACTACACCTTTTGTATTCAGCATTTCACTGCAAGGTCTACTACACCTGTTGTATTCAGCATTTCACTGTGAGGTCTACTACACCTGTTGTATTCAGCATTTCACTGTGAGGTCTACTACACCTGTTGTATTCAGCATTTCACTGTGAGGTCTACTACACCTGTTGTATTCAGCATTTCACTGTAAGGTCTACTACACCTGTTGTATTCAGCATTTCACTGTAAAGTCTACTACACCTGTTGTATTCAGCATTTCACTGTAAGGTCTACTACACCTGTTGTATTCAGCATTTCACTGTATGGTCTACTACACCTGTTGTATTCGGCATTTCACTGTGAGGTCTACTACACCTGTTGTATTCAGCATTTCACTGTGAGGTCTACTACACCTGTTGTATTCAGCATTTCACTGTGAGGTCTACTACACCTGTTGTATTCCGCATTTCACTGTAAGGTCTACTACACCTGTTGTATTCAGCATTTCACTGTAAGGTCTAGTACACCTATTGTATTCTGCATTTCACTGTAAGGTCTACTACACCTTTTGTATTCAGCATTTCACTGCAAGGTCTACTACACCTGTTGTATTCAGCATTTCACTGTGAGGTCTACTACACCTGTTGTATTCAGCATTTCACTGTGAGGTCTACTACACCTGTTGTATTCAGCATTTCACTGTGAGGTCTACTACACCTGTTGTATTCAGCATTTCACTGTAAGGTCTACTACACCTGTTGTATTCAGCATTTCACTGTAAAGTCTACTACACCTGTTGTATTCAGCATTTCACTGTAAGGTCTACTACACCTGTTGTATTCAGCATTTCACTGTATGGTCTACTACACCTGTTGTATTCAGCATTTCACTGTGAGGTCTACTACACCTGTTGTATTCAGCATTTCACTGTGAGGTCTACTACACCTGTTGTATTCAGCATTTCACTGTAAGGTCTACTACACCTGTTGTATTCAGCATTTCACTGTAAAGTCTACTACACCTGTTGTATTCAGCATTTCACTGTAAGGTCTACTACACCTGTTGTATTCAGCATTTCACTGTATGGTCTACTACACCTGTTGTATTCGGCATTTCACTGTGAGGTCTACTACACCTGTTGTATTCAACATTTCACTGTGAGGTCTACTACACCTGTTGTATTCAGCATTTCACTGTGAGGTCTACTACACCTGTTGTATTCAGCATTTCACTGTAAGGTCTACTACACCTGTTGTATTCAGCATTTCACTGTAAGGTCTACTACACCTGTTGTATTCAGCATTTCACTGTGAGGTCTACTACACCTGTTGTATTCAGCATTTCACTGTGAGGTCTACTACACCTGTTGTATTCATCATTTCACTGTGAGGTCTACTACACCTGTTGTATTCAGCATTTCACTGTGAGGTCTACTACACCTGTTGTATTCAGCATTTCACTGTAAGGTCTATTACACCTGTTGTATTCAGCATTTCACTGTAAGGTCTACTACACCTGTTGTATTCAGCATTTCACTGTAAGGTCTACTACACCTGTTGTATTCAGCATTTCACTGTAAGGTCTACTACACCTGTTGTATTCAGCATTTCACTGTAAGGTCTATTACACCTGTTGTATTCAGCATTTCACTGTAAGGTCTACTACACCTGTTGTATTCAGCATTTCACTGTAAGGTCTACTACACCTGTTGTATTCAGCATTTCACTGTAAGGTCTACTACACCTGTTGTATTCAGCATTTCACTGTAAGGTCTACTACACCTGTTGTATTCAGCATTTCACTGTGAGGTCTACTACACCTGTTGTATTCAACATTTCACTGTGAGGTCTACTACACCTGTTGTATTCAGCATTTCACTGTATGGTCTACTACACCTGTTGTATTCGGCATTTCACTGTGAGGTCTACTACACCTGTTGTATTCGGCATTTCACTGTGAGGTCTACTACACCTGTTGTATTCAGCATTTCACTGTAAGGTCTACTACACCTGTTGTATTCGGCATTTCACTGTGAGGTCTACTACACCTGTTGTATTCAGCATTTCACTGTGAGGTCTACTACACCTGTTGTATTCAGCATTTCACTGTAAGGTCTACTACACCTGTTGTATTCGGCATTTCACTGTGAGGTCTACTACACCTGTTGTATTCAGCATTTCACTGTGAGGTCTACTACACCTGTTGTATTCAGCATTTCACTGTGAGGTCTACTACACCTGTTGTATTCGGCATTTCACTGTGAGGTCTACTACACCTGTTGTATTCAGCATTTCACTGTGAGGTCTACTACACCTGTTGTATTCAGCATTTCACTGTGAGGTCTACTACACCTGTTGTATTCAGCATTTCACTGTAAGGTCTATTACACCTGTTGTATTCAGTATTTCACTGTAAGGTCTACTACACCTGTTGTATTCAGCATTTCACTGTAAGGTCTACTACACCTGTTGTATTCAGCATTTCACTGTATGGTCTACTACACCTGTTGTATTCGGCATTTCACTGTGAGGTCTACTACACCTGTTGTATTCAGCATTTCACTGTGAGGTCTACTACACCTGTTGTATTCAGCATTTCACTGTAAGGTCTACTACACCTGTTGTATTCAGCATTTCACTGTGAGGTCTACTACACCTGTTGTATTCAGCATTTCACTGTGAGGTCTACTACACCTGTTGTATTCAGCATTTCACTGTAAGGTCTACTACACCTGTTGTATTCGGCATTTCACTGTGAGGTCTACTACACCTGTTGTATTCGGCATTTCACTGTGAGGTCTACTACACCTGTTGTATTCAGCATTTCACTGTGAGGTCTACTACACCTGTTGTATTCAGCATTTCACTGTGAGGTCTACTACACCTGTTGTATTCAGCATTTCACTGTGAGGTCTACTACACCTGTTGTATTCAGCATTTCACTGTGAGGTCTACTACACCTGTTGTATTCAGCATTTCACTGTGAGGTCTACTACACCTGTTGTATTCAGCATTTCACTGTGAGGTCTACTACACCTGTTGTATTCAGCATTTCACTGAGATCTACTACACCTGTTGTATTCAGCATTTCACTGTGAGGTCTACTACACCTGTTGTATTCGCGTATGTAACTAATAACATTTGATTTGATGGTAATATTCTCAGATGAGTCCCGAATTTAGTGTCTCTTTTCTCAATATGGAAATCTCCCAAGTCATGCCTTACAGGCATTTCACTGGGGCATTTCTGTCCACACCTAAAATACTTTTACAAAATTCAGGTGTAAAATGGTCTTTTTATCCCATTATGTTTATTTGAAGTTGTAAAAGCCCCCCCCCACCCCCACCCCACACCATTTCACTGCCATACCAGAGTTACGACAAATCATTAAACTACATTTTAATTGGCGGGTTCCATTTTATACTGGATCCTTTTTAAATTTGCAAAATATACTCAGCGTGCTTTATCTGTTTAGAGACTTTATGTTAAACAGCCCAGATTAGGTCATTATTAGCGGTGGTTGGATTGTTATTTCACTGGTGACTGTTATTACCGCCACACCAGCAGTCATGAGTCATGCCCTCAGTATAAAATGACATGTGACTCCTTCCTCTTATGCACTCTGGACATGCGTTGGTAGATCCTCGCTAATGACCGTTTCACTAATGGTCTGGTACTCAGGGCCCTATTGTTCCTCTAACCACTCTGACATCAATTCCTGAATGCGTCTAAAAACACATCCAACACACTTATCATCAAAACAGTATGGTGCTTTTACAACACCTCACCGTTGATTAATTTGAAGAAAGAAGTTCAACAGCAGGTGGAAACTGAGTGTAAAATATGGTAGTTGTGGATGTTGTTTCAAAGTCTAACCCAAAGAAATGGACTGCGCTTTCACTGTGGGCATGATTCATTCAAAGACCCATACACGTAGAACTCATACATTCCTAAATAGAGCTCATATAGAGCTCATACATTCCTAAATAGAGCTCATATAGAGCTCATACATTCCTAAATAGAGCTCATATAGAGCTCATACATTCCTAAATAGAGCTCATATAGAGTTCATACATTACTGAACTCATACATTCCTATATAGAGCTCATACATTACTATATAGAGCTCATATAGAGTTCATACATTACTGAACTCATACATTACTATATAGAGCTCATACATTACTATATAGAACTCATACATTACTATATAGAGCTCATACATTACTGAACTCATACATTACTATATAGAGCTCATATAGAACTCATACATTACTATATAGAGCTCATACATTACTATATAGAGCTCATACATTACTACATAGAACTCATACATTACTATATAGAGCTCATACATTACTGTATATAACTCATACATTCCTATATAGAGCTCATACATTACTATATAGAGCTCATATAGAGCTCATACATTCCTATATAGAGCTCATACATTCCTATATAGAGCTCATACATTACTATATAGAGCTCATACATTCCTATATAGAGCTCATACATTGCTGAACTCATATATTACTATATAGAACTCACACATTACTATATAGAGCTCATACATTACTATATAGAGCCCATGTAGAGCTCATACATTACTATATAGAGCTCATACAGTCCTATATAGAGCTCATACATTACTATATAGAGCTCATACATTGCTGAACTCATATATTACTATATAGAACTCACACATTACCTATATAGAGCTCATACATTACTATATAGAGCCACTGTAGAGCTCATACATTACTATATAGAGCTCATACAGTCCTATATAGAGCTCATACATTCACTATATAGAGCTCATATAGAGCTCATACATTACTATATAGAGCTCATATAGAGCTCATACATTACTATATAGAGCTCATGCATTCCTATATAGAACTCATACATTACTATATAGAGCTCATATAGAGCTCATACATTCCTATATAGAGCTCATACATTTCTATATAGAGCTCATACATTACTATATAGAGCTCATGCATTCCTATATAGAGCTCATACATTCACCTATATAGAACTCATACATTACTATATAGAGCTCTATACACCTACATTGTATTCAGCTCATACATTCTATATAGAGCTCTATACATTCCTATATAGAGCTCATACATTACTATATAGAACTCATACATTACTATATAGAACTCATACATTCCTATATAGAGCTCACACATTCCTATATAGAGCTCACACATTTCTATATAGAGCTCATACATTACTATATAGAGCTCACACATTCCTATCATAGAGCTCATACATTCCTATATACAGCTCATACATTCCTATATAGAGCTCATACATTATATAGAGCTCATACATTTCCTATATAGAGCTCATACATTACTATATACAGCTCATACATTATATATAGCTCATACATTACTATGTAGAGCTCATACATTACTATGTAGAGCTCATACATTACTATGTAGAGCTCATACATTACTATGTAGAGCTCATAAATTACTATATAGAGCTCATACATTACTATATACAACTCATACATTACTATATACAACTCATACATTATATAGAGCTCATACATTACTATGTAGAACTCATACATGCCCTAACCTGAATATTGATTGTGCCGTTTTTATGCATGATATGCTCCTAACTTTCAACCCATTAGTCTGGGGGGGAACGTAAAGGTCTAGGTGATGCTGTTGGTTCATTGATTGTGCGGGGTGGCTTTTTCTATTTTACCTTTATTTAACTAAAAGCAAGTCAGTTAAGAACAAATTCTTATTTTCAATGACGGCCTAGGAACAGTGGGTTAACTGCCTGTTCAGGGGGCAGAACGACAGATTTGTACCATGTCAGCTCGGGGATTTGAACCTGCAACCTTTCGTTCACTAGTCCGTTTACTAGCTCTAACCACTAGGCTACCCTGCCGCCCTTACAGTTAGCCTACTATTATAGTGAATGTGATTTGGAATAGCCTAGTAATGGGGCATTTGATATATTTTCTTAATAAATAGGCGTTAACTTTAGCTGCAGGTTATCTCTCACCAGCCTGTGTTTCCATCTCCTCTCTCCCTCTCCTTCATTCCTTTATCGAGCGTGCAAAGAGAGGGGCTGTCAACATGTTTTGTTGCGAAAACATGTGTACCATCGATGTTCCCAAAACAGATTTAACTTGGTTTCCCAAATTGAGCACTTGGGTAGCTGCAGGAACCGGGTTGGAGAGCCCACGACATACAGAGTACTGGGTAGCTGCAGGAACAGGGTTGGAGAGCCCATTGCAGACAGAGTACTGGGTAGCTGCAGGAACCGGGTTGGAGAGCCCACGACATACAGAGTACTGGGTACCTGCAGGAACCGGGTTGGAGAGCCCACGACATACAGAGTACTGGGTACCTGCAGGAACCATTGGAGAGCCCACGACATACAGAGTACTGGGTACCTGCAGGAACCGGGTTGGAGAGCCCACGGCAGACAGAGTACTGGGTAGCTGCAGGAACAGGGTTGGAGAGCCCAAAAGACATACAGAGTACTGGGTAGCTGCAGGAACAGGGTTGGAGAGCCCACGGCAGACAGAGTACTGGGTAGCTGCAGGAACCGGGTTGGAGAGCCCACGACATTACAGAGTACTGGGTAGCTGCAGGAACAGGGTTGGAGAGCCCACGACATACAGAGTACTGGATACCTGCAGGAACCGGGTTGGAGCCCATACGATATACAGAGTACTGGGTAACTGCAGGAACCGGGTTGGAGAGGCCACACATACAGAGTACTGGGTACCTGCAGGAACTCGGGTTGGAGAGCCCACGACATTAGAGTACTGGATACCTGCAGGAACCGGGTTAGAGCCCATACATTACAGAGTACTGGGTTGCTGCAGGAACCGGGTTGGAGAGCCCATACATACAGAGTACTGGGTACCTGCAGGAACCGGGTTGGAGAGCTCATACAGAGTACTGGGTACCTGCAGGAACCGGGTTGGAGAGCCCATACATACAGAGTACTGGGTAGCTGCAGGAACCGGGTTGGAGAGCCCACGACATACAGAGTACTGGGTAGCTGCAGAAACCGGGTTGGAGAGCTCATAGACAGAGTACTGGGTACCTGCAGGAACCGGGTTGGAGAGCCCACGACATACAGAGTACTGGGTACCTGCAGGAACTCATAGAGCCCACGACATACAGAGTACTGGGTACCTGCAGGAACAGGGTTGGAGAGCCCATATTACATACAGAGTACTGGGTAGCTGCAGGAACAGGGTTGGAGAGCCCACAGCAGACAGAGTACTGGGTAGCTGCAGGAACCGGGTTGGAGAGCCCACGACATACAGAGTACTGGGTAGCTGCAGGAACCGGGTTGGAGAGCCCATACATACAGAGTACTGGGTAGCTCAGGAACCGGGTTGGAGAGCTCACGACAGACAGAGTACTGGGTACCTGCAGGAACCGGGTTGGAGAGCCCACAACATACAGAGTACTAGGTACCTGCAGGAACCGGGTTGGAGAGCCCACGACATACAGAGTACTGGGTACCTGCAGGAACCGGGTTGGAGAGCCCATACATTCCAGAGTACTGGGTACCTGCGGGAACCGGGTTGGAGAGCCCACGTCATACAGAGTACTGGGTACCTGCGGGAACCGGGTTGGAGAGCCCACGACATACAGAGTACTGGGTACCTGCAGGAACCGGGTTGGAGAGCCCACGGCAGACAGAGTACTGGGTAGCTGCAGGAACAGGGTTGGAGAGCCCACGGCATTACTAGTACTGGGTAGCTGCAGGAACCGGGTTGGAGAGCCCACGACATACAGAGTACTGGGTAGCTGCAGGAACAGGGTTGGAGAGCCCATACATTACTAGTACTGGGTAGCTGCAGGAACCGGGTTGGAGAGCCCACGACATTACAGATGTACTGGGTAGCTGCAGGAACAGGGTTGGAGAGCCCATAGCAGACAGAGTACTGGGTACCTGCAGGAACCGGGTTGGAGAGCCCACGATATACAGAGTACTGGGTACCTGCAGGAACCGTGCGGGGTACAGAGATTCTAACCTTTATTGGAGAGCCCACGACATACAGAGTACTGGGTTGCTGCAGGAACCGGGTTGGAGAGCCCACGACATACAGAGTTGGGTACCTGCAGGAACCGGGTTGGAGAGCCCAGTCATACAGAGTACTGGGTAGCTGCATTTTCAATTGGAGAGCCCACGGAACAGAGTACTGGGTAGCTGCAGGAACCGGGTTGGAGAGCCCACAGATTTGAGTACTGGGTAGCTGCAGGAACCGGGTTGGAACCCACGCAACAGAGTACTGGGTACACTGCAGGAACCGGGTTGGAGAGCTCTATACAGACTACTGGGTACCTGCAGGAACCGGGTTGGAGTTAGCCTACTACATACAGAGTGAATGGGTTGCTGCAGGAACCGGGTTGGAGGCCCATTTGATATATTTTCAGAGTAAATGGGTACCTGCAGGAACCGGGTTGGATCTCCCACGACATACAGAGTACTGGGTACCTGCAGGAACCTTGGATTCCCACGACATACAGAGTACTGGGTAGCTGCAGGAACCGGGTTGGAGAGCCCACATGTTTACAGAGTTCTGGGTAGCTGCAGGAACCGGGTTGGAGAGCCCAGACATACAGAGTACTGGGTAGCTGCAGGAACCGGGTTGGAGAGCCCACGACATACAGAGTACTGGGTAGCTGCAGGAACCGGGTTGGAGAGCCCACGACATACAGAGTACTGGGTATCTGCAGGAACCGGGTTGGAGAGCCCACGACATACAGAGTACTGGGTACCTGCAGGAACCGGGTTGGAGAGCCCACGACATACAGATTACTGGGTACCTGCAGGAACCGGGTTGGAGAGCCCACGACATACAGAGTACTGGGTACCTGCAGGAACCGGGTTGGAGAGCCCATGACATACAAAGTACTGGGTAGCTGCAGGAACCGGGTTGGAGAGCCCATGACATACAGAGTTTGGGTGGAGAATCACCTGTCGTGCAGCGAGAGGCTGTACGCTCCTCAAACAGTGGTTGATGTGTGGAGTGAAATGTTTTCTTATAAGCCCAGACATTTCTATATGTAATCCTGTGTGAAAGCAGTGATTTGATGGCTGCTGCTAAAAAGAGGAGGATCCCAGCTGCTACTATATTTACTTCTCAGCTGCTTATACTGTACTTACACTCAGCTACAAACTAACCGGTATATAATCACTATTTGAGTGCATATGGAAGACTTGTATTTTTCCCCCCACTGCCCCAGTTCCTGACTATTTGATAATGGAGCATTATAAACTAAACAAATTTGACATATTAGTAAAGACCAGATTAAACTGAGAATAGTCTGATGAGTGAAAATGTGATGACTTGATGAGAGAACAGCGTGTGAAGCCTGAGGCAAGGAACAGAGAAATCAAATCATCATATATGTATTGATTTCTGAGACATTCTAAGGTTTGTATCATTCACAACTAAAAGTTTCCAAATAACTCTAAATCTAGCAATATAGGACCTGTTTCAAATGATCACGTTTAAACGCTCAACATAGCCACTTCACATGAGCACTCTCTCCGGAATGGGAAAAATATTCTTTCTATTTTTTTCAGCTAAGTTAAATTATATTCTGATTACTATAAACTCATATACTATAAACTCATATACTATAAACTCATATACTATAAACAAAATGAACAAGCCTACAGCATATGGCATGGCGCATAGCCAGTTAACATATAGAAGACAAACTCATATTCTGTTCTTCTGAAATACATTTACTTCATACCATGTTAATTTAGACCTGTATAAAATAAATATATTTTTGTGATAGTGTATATTAAATGTATTTATTAGAATTGTATTTGATTTATATTCCGACAGTGACTTGTATACATGGAGGCCTGGATATGTTAATATTGTTTATGTAATTAATGGTCAATTACCATTTCTGCTCCAATGAGATAAACAGCACATTTACTCAGTTCTATACATTACTATAGTCTTCAGCATTCTCGAACCGTAACCACCTCGAGGATACAGAGCCGTCAGAAAGTATTCATACCCCTTGACTTATTCCATATTTTGTTGTGTTACAGCCTGATCTGTTTCCCCTGTCCTTGTGATTGTCTCCGCCCTCCTCCAGGTGTCACCCATCTTCCCCGATATCCCCAGTGTATTTATACCTGTGTTCTCTGTTTGTCTGTTGCCAGTTCGTCTTGTCGTGCCAAGTCAACCAGGGTTTTTCCAAGCTCCTGTTTTTCCCAGTCTCTCTATTCTAGTCCTCCCGGTTCTGACCGTTTGCCTGCCCTGACACTGAGCCCGCCTGACCATTCTGTCTGCCCCTGACACTGAGCCTGCCTGACCATTCTGTCTGCCCCTGACACTGAGCCCGCCTGACCATTCTGTCTGCCCCTGACACTGAGCCCGCCTGCCTGACCATTCTGTCTGCCCCTGACACTGAGCCCGCTTGCCTGACCATTGTGTCTGCCCCTGACACTGAGCCTGCCTGACCATTGTGTCTGCCCCTGACACTGAGCCTGCCTGCCTGACCATTGTGTCTGCCCCTGACACTGAGCCCGCTTGCCTGACCATTCTGTCTGCCCCTGATCTCGAGCCTGCCTGACCATTCTGTCTGCCACTGACACTGAGCCCGCCTGCCGGATCATTGTGTCTGCCCCTGACACTGAGCCTGCCTGACCATTCTGTCTGCCCCTGATCTCGAGCCTGCCTGCCTGACCATTCTGTCTGCCCCTGATCTCGAGCCTGCCTGCCTGACCATTCTGTTTGCCCCTGATCTCGAGCCTGCCTGCCTGACCATTCTGTCTGCCCCTGACACTGAGCCCGCCTGCCTGACCATTCTGTCTGCCCCTGATCACGAGCCTGCCTGCCGCCCTGTACCATTTGGACTCTGACCTGGATATCAACTCTTGCCTGTCCTTCATTGTTCAATAAATATCAGAGACTCAAAGCATCTGGGTCTTGTCGTTATACACCCTGAATTCCAAAAGGATTCAACACAATACTCCATAATGACAAAGTGAAAACATGTTTTAAGAAATGTTGGCAAATGTATTGAAAATTTTATACAGATGTACATAATTTATTCACATGCCCCGAGTCAATACTTTGTAGAAGCTCTCTTGGCAGCGATTACAGCTGTGAGTCTTTCTAGGTCAGTCTCTAAGAGCTTTGCACACCTGGATTGTGCAACATTTGCCCATTATTTTATTCAAAATTCTTCATTTTTTATGTCAAATTGGTTGTTGATCATTTCTAAACATCCATTTCAAGTAGATTTAAGTCCAAAATGTAACTCAGCCACTCAGGAACATTTACTGTCTTCTTGGTTAGCAACTCCAGTGTAGATTTGACCTTGTGTTTTAGGTTATTGTCCTGCTGAAAGGTGAATTCATCTCCCAGTGTCTGGTGGAAAGCAGATTGAACCAGGTTTTCCTCTAGGTTTTGCCTGTGCTTAGCTCTATTGATGCAGCCACCACCTTGAAAATATGAAGAGTCATTATCATGTGTTGTTGGATTTGCACCAAACATAACGCGTTGTATTCAGGACATAATGTTAATTTCTTTGCCACGTTTTCTGAAGTTTTACTTTAGTGCCTTGTTGCAAACAGGATGCATGTTCTGGAACACTTGTATTCTGTACAGGCTTCCTTCTTTTCACTCTGTCATTTAGGTTACTATTGTGGAGTAACTACAATGTTGTTGATCCATCCTCAGTTTTCTCCTATCACAGCCATTAAACTCTGTAATTGTTTTAAAGTAACTATTGGTCTCATGGTGAAATCCCAGAGCGGTTTCCTTCCTCTCCGGCAACTGAGTTAGGAAGGACGCCTGTATCTTTGTATTGACTGGGTGTATTGATGCATCATTCAAAGTGTAATTAATAACTTCACCATGCTCAAAGGGAAATTCAATGTCTGCTTTTAAAATGTTTACCGATCTACCAATAGGAGCCCTTCTTTGCAAGGGGTTGGAAAACCTCCCTGGTCTTTGTGGTTGAATCTGTGTTTGAAATTCACTGATCAACTGAGGGACCTTACAGATAATTATATGTGTGGAGTACAGAGATGAGGGACCTGACAGTATGTGTGGGGTACAGAGATGAGGTAGTCTTACAGTATGTGTGGGGGTACAGAGATGAGGGACCTTACAGTATGTGTGGGGTACAGAGATGAGGGACCTTACAGTATGTGTGGGGTACAGAGATGAGGGACCTTACAGTATGTGTGGGGTACAGAGATGAGGGACCTTACAGTATGTGTGGGGTACAGAGATGAGGGACCTTACAGTATGTGTGGGGTACAGAGATGAGGGACATTACAGTATGTGTGGGGTACAGAGATGAGGGACCGTACAGTATGTGTGGGGTACAGAGATGAGGGACCTTACAGATAATTGTATGTGTGGGGTACAGAGATGAGGGACCTTACAGATATTGTATGAGGGACCTTACAGTATGTGTGGGGGTACAGAGATGAGGGACCTTACAGTATGTGTGGGGTACAGAGATGAGGGACCTTACAGTATGTGTGGGGTACAGAGATGAGGGACCTTACAGATAATTGTATGTGTGGGGTACAGAGATGAGGGACCTTACAGTATGTGTGGGGTACAGAGATGAGGGACCTTACAGTATGTGTGGGGTACAGAGATGAGGGACCTTACAGTATGTGTTGGGGTACAGAGATGAGGGACCTTACAGTATGTGTTGGTACAGAGATGAGGGACATTACAGTATGTGTGGGGGTACAGAGATGAGGGACCTTACAGTATGTGTGGGGTACAGAGATGAGGGACCTTACAGTATGTGTGGGGTACAGAGATGAGGGACCGTACAGTATGTGTGGGGTACAGAGATGAGGGACCTTACAGATAATTGTATGTGTGGGGTACAGAGATGAGGGACCTGACAGATAATTATATGTGTGGGGTACAGAGATGAGGGACCTTACAGATAATTGTATGTGTGGGGTACAGAGATGAGGGACCTTACAGTATGTGTGGGGTACAGAGATGAGGTAGTCTTACAGTATGTGTGGGGGTACAGAGATGAGGGACCTTACAGTATGTGTGGGGTACAGAGATGAGGGACCTTACAGTATGTGTGGGGTACAGAGATGAGGGACCTTACAGTATGTGTGGGGTACAGAGATGAGGGACCTTACAGTATGTGTGGGGTACAGAGATGAGGGACCTTACAGTATGTGTGGGGTACAGAGATGAGGGACCTTACAGTATGTGTGGGGTACAGAGATGAGGGACATTACAGTATGTGTGGGGTACAGAGATGAGGGACCTTACAGTATGTGTGGGGGTACAGAGATGAGGGACCTTACAGATAATTGTATGTGTGGGGTACAGAGATGAGGGACCTTACAGTATGTGTGGGGTACAGAGATGAGGGACCTTACAGATAATTGTATGTGTGGGGTACAGAGATGAGGGACCTTACAGTATGTGTTGGGGTACAGAGATGAGGGACCTTACAGTATGTGTGGGGTACAGAGATGAGGGACCTTACAGATAATTGTATGTGTGGGGTACAGAGATGAGGGACCTTACAGTATGTGTGGGGTACAGAGATGAGGGACCTTACAGTATGTGTGGGGTACAGAGATGAGGGACCTTACAGATAATTGTATGTGTTGGGTACAGAGATGAGGGACCTTACAGTATGTGTGGGGTACAGAGATGAGGGACCTTACAGTATGTGTGGGGTACAGAGATGAGGGACCTTACAGATAATTGTATGTGTGGGGTACAGAGATGAGGGACCTTACAGATAATTGTATGTGTTGGGTACAGAGATGAGGGACCTTACAGTATGTGTGGGGTACAGAGATGAGGGACCTTACAGTATGTGTGGGGTACAGAGATGAGGGACCTTACAGATAATTGTATGTGTGGGGTACAGAGATGAGGGACCTGACAGTATGTGTGGGGTACAGAGATGAGGTAGTCTTACAGTATGTGTGGGGGTACAGAGATGAGGGACCTTACAGTATGTGTGGGGTACAGAGATGAGGGACCTTACAGTATGTGTGGGGTACAGAGATGAGGGACCTTACAGTATGTGTGGGGTACAGAGATGAGGGACCTTACAGTATGTGTGGGGTACAGAGATGAGGGACCTTACAGTATGTGTGGGGTACAGAGATGAGGGACCTTACAGTATGTGTGGGGTACAGAGATGAGGGACATTACAGTATGTGTGGGGTACAGAGATGAGGGACCGTACAGTATGTGTGGGGTACAGAGATGAGGGACCTTACAGATAATTGTATGTGTGGGGTACAGAGATGAGGGACCTTACAGTATGTGTGGGGTACAGAGATGAGGGACCTTACAGTATGTGTGGGGTACAGAGATGAGGGACCTTACAGTATGTGTGGGGTACAGAGATGAGGGACCTTACAGTATGTGTGGGGTACAGAGATGAGGGACCTTACAGATAATTGTATGTGTTGGGTACAGAGATGAGGGACCTTACAGTATGTGTGGGGTACAGAGATGAGGGACCTTACAGTATGTGTGGGGTACAGAGATGAGGGACCTTACAGATAATTGTATGTGTGGAGTACAGAGATGAGGGACCTTACAGTATGTGTGGGGTACAGAGATGAGGGACCTACAGTATGTGTGGGGTACAGAGATGAGGGACCTTACAGTATGTGTGGGGTACAGAGATGAGGGACCTGACAGTATGTGTGGGGTACAGAGATGAGGGACCTTACAGTATGTGTGGGGTACAGAGATGAGGGACCTTACAGTATGTGTGGGGTACAGAGATGAGGGACCTTACAGTATGTGTGGGGTACAGAGATGAGGGACCTTACAGTATGTGTGGGGTACAGAGATGAGGGACCTTACAGTATGTGTGGGGTACAGAGATGAGGGACCTTACAGTATGTGTGGGGTACAGAGATGAGGGACCTTACAGTATGTGTGGGGTACAGAGATGAGGGACATTACAGTATGTGTGGGGTACAGAGATGAGGGACCTTACAGTATGTGTGGGGGTACAGAGATGAGGGACCTTACAGATAATTGTATGTGTGGGGTACAGAGATGAGGGACCTTACAGTATGTGTGGGGTACAGAGATGAGGGACCTTACAGTATGTGTGGGGTACAGAGATGAGGGACCTTACAGATAATTGTATGTGTGGGGTACAGAGATGAGGGACCTTACAGTATGTGTGGGGTACAGAGATGAGGGACCTTACAGTATGTGTGGGGTACAGAGATGAGGGACCTTACAGATAATTGTATGTGTTGGGTACAGAGATGAGGGACCTTACAGTATGTGTGGGGTACAGAGATGAGGGACCTTACAGTATGTGTGGGGTACAGAGATGAGGGACCTTACAGATAATTGTATGTGTGGGGTACAGAGATGAGGGACCTTACAGATAATTGTATGTGTGGGGTACAGAGATGAGGGACCTTACAGATAATTGTATGTGTGGGGTACAGAGATGAGGGACCTAACAGATAATTGTATGTGTGGGGTACAGAGATGAGGGACCTTGCAGTATGTGTGGGGTACAGAGATGAGGGACCTTACAGTATGTGTGGGGTACAGAGATGAGGGACATTACAGTATGTGTGGGGGTACAGAGATGAGGGACCTTACAGTATGTGTGGGGTACAGAGATGAGGGACCTTACAGTATGTGTGGGGTACAGAGATGAGGTACCTTACAGTATGTGTGGGGTACAGAGATGAGGGACCTTACAGTATGTGTGGGGTACAGAGATGAGGGACCTTACAGTATGTGTGGGGGTACAGAGATGAGGGACCTTACAGTATGTGTGGGGTACAGAGATGAGGGACCTGACAGTATGTGTGGGGTACAGAGATGAGGGACCTTACAGTATGTGTGGGGTACAGAGATGAGGGACCTTACAGTATGTGTGGGGTACAGAGATGAGGGACCTTACAGTATGTGTGGGGTACAGAGATGAGGGACCTTACAGTATGTGTGGGGTACAGAGATGAGGGACCTTACAGTATGTGTGGGGTACAGAGATGAGGGACCTTACAGTATGTATGGGGTACAGAGATGAGGGACCTTACAGTATGTGTGGGGTACAGAGATGAGGGACATTACAGTATGTGTGGGGTACAGAGATGAGGGACCGTACAGTATGTGTGGGGTACAGAGATGAGGGACCTTACAGATAATTGTATGTGTGGGGTACAGAGATGAGGGACCTTACAGTATGTGTGGGGTACAGAGATGAGGGACCTTACAGATAATTGTATGTGTTGGGTACAGAGATGAGGGACCTTACAGTATGTGTGGGGTACAGAGATGAGGGACCTTACAGTATGTGTGGGGTACAGAGATGAGGGACCTTACAGATAATTGTATGTGTGGGGTACAGAGATGAGGGACCTTATAGATAATTGTATGTGTGGGGTACAGAGATGAGGGACCTAACAGATAATTGTATGTGTGGGGTACAGAGATGAGGGACCTTACAGTATGTGTGGGGTACAGAGATGAGGGACCTTACAGATAATTGTATGTGTGGGGTACAGAGATGAGGGACCTTACAGATAATTGTATGTGTGGGGTACAGAGATGAGGGACCTTACAGATAATTGTATGTGTGGGGTACAGAGATGAGGGACCTTACAGTATGTGTGGGGTACAGAGATGAGGGACCTTACAGATAATTGTATGTGTTGGGTACAGAGATGAGGGACCTTACAGTATGTGTGGGGTACAGAGATGAGGGACCTTACAGTATGTGTTGGTACAGAGATGAGGGACATTACAGTATGTGTGGGGGTACAGAGATGAGGGACCTTACAGTATGTGTGGGGTACAGAGATGAGGGACCTTACAGTATGTGTGGGGTACAGAGATGAGGGACCTTACAGATAATTGTATGTGTGGGGTACAGAGATGAGGGACCTTACAGTATGTGTGGGGTACAGAGATGAGGGACCTTACAGATAATTGTATGTGTGGGGTACAGAGATGAGGGACCTTATAGATAATTGTATGTGTGGGGTACAGAGATGAGGGACCTTACAGATAATTGTATGTGTGGGGTACAGAGATGAGGGACCTTACAGATAATTGTATGTGTGGGGTACAGAGATGAGGGACCTTACAGTATGTGTGGGGTACAGAGATGAGGTACCTTACAGTATGTGTGGGGATGAGGGACCTTACAGAGATGAGGGACCTTACAGTATGTGTGGGGTACAGAGATGAGGGACCTTACAGTATGTGTGGGGTACAGAGATGAGGGACCTTACAGTATGTGTGGGGTACAGAGATGAGGGACCTTACAGTATGTGTGGGGTACAGAGATGAGGGACCTTACAGTATGTGTGGGGTACAGAGATGAGGGACCTTACAGTATGTGTGGGGTACAGAGATGAGGGACCTTACAGATATGTGTGGGGTACAGAGATGAGGGACCTTACAGTATGTGTGGGGTACAGAGATGAGGGACCTTACAGTATGTGTGGGGTACAGAGATGAGGGACCTTACAGATAATTGTATGTGTTGGGTACAGAGATGAGGGACCTTACAGTATGTGTGGGGTACAGAGATGAGGGACCTTACAGTATGTGTGGGGTACAGAGATGAGGGACCTTACAGATAATTGTATGTGTGGGGTACAGAGATGAGGGACCTTACAGATAATTGTATGTGTGGGGTACAGAGATGAGGGACCTGACAGTATGTGTGGGGTACAGAGATGAGGTAGTCTTACAGTATGTGTGGGGGTACAGAGATGAGGGACCTTACAGTATGTGTGGGGTACAGAGATGAGGGACCTTACAGTATGTGTGGAGGTACAGAGATGAGGGACCTTACAGATAATTGTATGTGTGGGGTACAGAGATGAGGGACCTTATAGATAATTGTATGTGTGGGGTACAGAGATGAGGGACCTAACAGATAATTGTATGTGTGGGGTACAGAGATGAGGGACCTTGCAGTATGTGTGGGGTACAGAGATGAGGGACCTTACAGATAATTGTATGTGTGGGGTACAGAGATGAGGGACCTTACAGATAATTGTATGTGTGGGGTACAGAGATGAGGGACCTTGCAGTATGTGTGGGGTACAGAGATGAGGGACCTTACAGTATGTGTGGGGTACAGAGATGAGGGACCTTACAGTATGTGTGGGGTACAGAGATGAGGGACCTTACAGTATGTGTGGGGTACAGAGATGAGGGACCTTACAGTATGTGTGGGGTACAGAGATGAGGGACCTTACAGATAATTGTATGTGTGGGTACAGAGATGAGGGACCTTACAGATATGTATGTGGGGTACAGAGATGAGGGACCTTACAGATAATTGTATGTGTGGGGTACAGAGATGAGGGACCTTACAGATAATTGTATGTGTGGGGTACAGAGATGAGGGACCTAACAGATAATTGTATGTGTGGGGTACAGAGATGAGGGACCTTACAGATAATTGTATGTGTGGGGTACAGAGATGAGGGACCTTACAGTATGTGTGGGGTACAGAGATGAGGGACCTTACAGATAATTGTATGTGTTGGGTACAGAGATGAGGGACCTTACAGTATGTGTGGGGTACAGAGATGAGGGACCTTACAGTATGTGTGGGGTACAGAGATGAGGGACCGTACAGTATGTGTGGGGTACAGAGATGAGGGACCTTACAGATAATTGTATGTGTGGGGTACAGAGATGAGGGACCTTACAGTATGTGTTGGTACAGAGATGAGGGACATTACAGTATGTGTGGGGGTACAGAGATGAGGGACCTTACAGTATGTGTGGGGTACAGAGATGAGGGACCTTACAGTATGTGTGGGGTACAGAGATGAGGGACCTTACAGTATGTGTGGGGTACAGAGATGAGGGACCTTACAGTATGTATGTGTTGGGTACAGAGATGAGGGACCTTACAGTATGTGTGGGGTACAGAGATGAGGGACCTTGCAGTATGTGTGGGGTACAGAGATGAGGGACCTAACAGATAATTGTATGTGTGGGGTACAGAGATGAGGGACCTTGCAGTATGTGTGGGGTACAGAGATGAGGGACCTTACAGATAATTGTATGTGTGGGGTACAGAGATGAGGGACCTTACAGATAATTGTATGTGTGGGGTACAGAGATGAGGGACCTTACAGTATGTGTGGGGTACAGAGATGAGGGACCTTACAGTATGTGTTGGTACAGAGATGAGGGACATTACAGTATGTGTGGGGGTACAGAGATGAGGGACCTTACAGTATGTGTGGGGTACAGAGATGAGGGACCTTACAGTATGTGTGGGGTACAGAGATGAGGGACCTTACAGATAATTGTATGTGTGGGGTACAGAGATGAGGGACCTTACAGATAATTGTATGTTTGGGGTACAGAGATGAGGGACCTTACAGATAATTGTATGTGTGGGGTACAGAGATGAGGGACCTTACAGATAATTGTATGTGTGGGGTACAGAGATGAGGGACCTTACAGTATGTGTGGGGTACAGAGATGAGGGACCTTACAGTATGTGTTGGTACAGAGATGAGGGACATTACAGTATGTGTGGGGTACAGAGATGAGGGACCTTACAGTATGTGTGGGGTACAGAGATGAGGGACCTTACAGTATGTGTGGGGTACAGAGATGAGGGACCTTACAGTATGTGTGGGGTACAGAGATGAGGGACCTTACAGTATGTGTGGGGTACAGAGATGAGGGACCTTACAGATAATTGTCTGTGTGGGGTACAGAGATGAGGGACATTACAGTATGTGTGGGGGTACAGAGATGAGGGACCTTACAGTATGTGTGGGGTACAGAGATGAGGGACCTTACAGTATGTGTGGGGTACAGAGATGAGGGACCTTACAGTATGTGTGGGGTACAGAGATGAGGGACCTTACAGTATGTGTTGGGATACAGAGATGAGGGACCTAACAGATAATTGTATGTGTGGGGTACAGAGATGAGGGACCTTACAGTATGTGTGGGGTACAGAGATGAGGGACCTTACAGTATGTGTGGGGTACAGAGATGAGGGACCTTACAGTATGTGTGGGGTACAGAGATGAGGGACCTTACAGTATGTGTGGGGTACAGAGATGAGGGACCTTACAGTATGTGTGGGGTACAGAGATGAGGGACCTTACAGTATGTGTGGGGTACAGAGATGAGGGACCTTACAGTATGTGTGGGGTACAGAGATGAGGGACCTTACAGTATGTGTGGGGTACAGAGATGAGGGACCTTACAGTATGTGGGGGTAACAGAGATGAGGGACCTTACAGATAATTGTATGTGTGGGGTACAGAGATGAGGGACCTTACAGTATGTGTGGGGTACAGAGATGAGGGACCTTACAGTATGTGTGGGGTACAGAGATGAGGGACCTTACAGTATGTGTGGGGTACAGAGATGAGGGACCTTACAGTATGTGTGGGGTACAGAGATGAGGGACCTTACAGTATGTGTGGGGTACAGAGATGAGGGACCTTACAGTATGTGTGGGGTACAGAGATGAGGGACATTACAGTATGTGTGGGGTACAGAGATGAGGGACCGTACAGTATGTGTGGGGTACAGAGATGAGGGACCTTACAGTATGTGTGGGGTACAGAGATGAGGGACCTTACAGATAATTGTATGTGTGGGGTACAGAGATGAGGGACCTTACAGTATGTGTGGGGTACAGAGATGAGGGACCTTACAGTATGTGTGGGGTACAGAGATGAGGGACCTTACAGATAATTGTATGTGTGGGGTACAGAGATGAGGGACCTTACAGTATGTGTGGGGTACAGAGATGAGGGACCTTACAGTATGTGTGGGGTACAGAGATGAGGGACCTTACAGATAATTGTATGTGTTGGGTACAGAGATGAGGGACCTTACAGTATGTGTGGGGTACAGAGATGAGGGACCTTACAGTATGTGTGGGGTACAGAGATGAGGGACCTTACAGATAATTGTATGTGTGGGGTACAGAGATGAGGGACCTTACAGATAATTGTATGTGTGGGGTACAGAGATGAGGGACCTGACAGATAATTGTATGTGTGGGGTACAGAGATGATTCCCTCTACCTTACAGACCTTACAGATAATTGTATGTGTGGGGTACAGAGATGAGGGACCTTATAGATAATTGTATGTGTGGGGTACAGAGATGAGGGACCTAACAGATAATTGTATGTGTGGGGTACAGAGATGAGGGACCTTGCAGTATGTGTGGGGTACAGAGATGAGGGACCTTACAGATAATTGTATGTGTTGGGTACAGAGATGAGGGACCTTACAGATAATTGTATGTGTGGGGTACAGAGATGAGGGACCTTACAGATAATTGTATGTGTGGGGTACAGAGATGAGGGACCTTACAGTATGTGTGGGGTACAGAGATGAGGGACCTTACAGTATGTGTTGGTACAGAGATGAGGGACATTACAGTATGTGTGGGGGTACAGAGATGAGGGACCTTACAGTATGTGTGGGGTACAGAGATGAGGGACCTTACATATAATTGTATGTGTGGGGTACAGAGATGAGGGACCTTACAGTATGTGTGGGGTACAGAGATGAGGGACCTTACATATAATTGTATGTGTGGGGTACAGAGATGAGGGACCTTACAGTATGTGTGGGGTACAGAGATGAGGGACCTTACAGTATGTGTTGGTACAGAGATGAGGGACCTTACAGTATGTGTGGGGTACAGAGATGAGGGACCTTACAGTATGTGTGGGGTACAGAGATGAGGGACCTTACAGTATGTGTGGGGTACAGAGATGAGGGACCTTACAGATAATTGTATGTGTGGGGTACAGAGATGAGGGACCTTACAGATAATTGTATGTGTGGGGTACAGAGATGAGGGACCTTACAGATAATTGTATGTGTGGGGTACAGAGATGAGGGACCTTACAGATAATTGTATGTGTGGGGTACAGAGATGAGGGACCTTACAGATAATTGTATGTGTGGGGTACAGAGATGAGGGACCTTACAGTATGTGTGGGGTACAGAGATGAGGGACCTTACAGTATGTGTGGGGTACAGAGATGAGGGACCTTACAGTATGTGTGGGGTACAGAGATGAGGGACCTTACAGTATGTGTGGGGTACAGAGATGAGGGACCTTACAGATAATTGTCTGTGTGGGGTACAGAGATGAGGGACCTTACAGTATGTGTGGGGTACAGAGATGAGGGACCTTACAGATAATTGTATGTGTGGGGTACAGAGATGAGGGACCTTATAGATAATTGTATGTGTGGGGTACAGAGATGAGGGACCTTACAGTATGTGTGGGGTACAGAGATGAGGGACCTTACAGTATGTGTGGGGTACAGAGATGAGGGACCTTACAGTATGTGTTGGGATACAGAGATGAGGGACCTAACAGATAATTGTATGTGTGGGGTACAGAGATGAGGGACCTTACAGTATGTGTGGGGTACAGAGATGAGGGACCTTACAGTATGTGTGGGGTACAGAGATGAGGGACCTTACAGTATGTGTGGGGTACAGAGATGAGGGACCTTACAGTATGTGTGGGGTACAGAGATGAGGGACCTTACAGTATGGGGGGGTACAGAGATGAGGGACCTTACAGTATGTGTGGGGTACAGAGATGAGGGACCTTACAGTATGTGTGGGGTACAGAGATGAGGGACCTTACAGTATGTGTGGGGTACAGAGATGAGGGACCTTACAGTATGTGTGGGGAACAGAGATGAGGGACCTTACAGATAATTGTATGTGTGGGGTACAGAGATGAGGTAGTCTTACAGTATGTGTGGGGTACAGAGATGAGGGACCTTACAGTATGTGTGGGGTACAGAGATGAGGGACCTTACAGTATGTGTGGGGTACAGAGATGAGGGACCTTACAGTATGTGTGGGGTACAGAGATGAGGGACCTTACAGTATGTGTGGGGTACAGAGATGAGGGACCTTACAGTATGTGTGGGGTACAGAGATGAGGGACATTACAGTATGTGTGGGGTACAGAGATGAGGGACCGTACAGTATGTGTGGGGTACAGAGATGAGGGACCTTACAGATAATTGTATGTGTGGGTTACAGAGATGAGGGACCTTACAGTATGTGTGGGGTACAGAGATGAGGGACCTTACAGTATGTGTGGGGTACAGAGATGAGGGACCTTACAGATAATTGTATGTGTGGGGTACAGAGATGAGGGACCTTACAGTATGTGTGGGGTACAGAGATGAGGGACCTTACAGTATGTGTGGGGTACAGAGATGAGGGACCTTACAGATAATTGTATGTGTTGGGTACAGAGATGAGGGACCTTACAGTATGTGTGGGGTACAGAGATGAGGGACCTTACAGTATGTGTGGGGTACAGAGATGAGGGACCTTACAGATAATTGTATGTGTGGGGTACAGAGATGAGGGACCTTACAGATAATTGTATGTGTGGGGTACAGAGATGAGGGACCTTACAGTATGTGTGGGGTACAGAGATGAGGGACCTTACAGATAATTGTATGTGTGGGGTACAGAGATGAGGGACCTAACAGATAATTGTATGTGGGGGTACAGAGATGAGGGACCTTACAGTATGTGTGGGGTACAGAGATGAGGGACCTTACAGATAATTGTATGTGGGGTACAGAGATGAGGGACCTTACATATAATTGTATGTGTGGGTACAGAGATGAGGGACCTTACAGTATGTGTGGGGTACAGAGATGAGGGACCTTACAGTATGTGTTGGGGTACAGAGATGAGGGACATTACAGTATGTGTGGGGGGTACAGAGATGAGGGACCTTACAGTATGTGTGGGGGGACCTACAGAGATGAGGGACCTTACAGTATGTGTGGGGGTACAGAGATGAGGGACCTTACAGATAATTGTATGTGTGGGGTACAGAGATGAGGGACCTTACAGTATGTGTGGGGTACAGAGATGAGGGACCTTACAGTATGTGTGGGGTACAGAGATGAGGGACCTTACAGTATGTGTGGGGTACAGAGATGAGGGACCTTACAGTATGTGTGGGGGTACAGAGATGAGGGACCTTACAGTATGTGTGGGGTACAGAGATGAGGGACCTTACAGTATGTGTGGGGTACAGAGATGAGGGACCTTACAGATAATTGTCTGTGTGGGGTACAGAGATGAGGGACATTACAGTATGTGTGGGGGTACAGAGATGAGGGACCTTACAGTATGTGTGGGGTACAGAGATGAGGGACCTTACAGTATGTGTGGGGTACAGAGATGAGGGACCTTACAGTATGTGTGGGGTACAGAGATGAGGGACCTTACAGTATGTGTTGGGATACAGAGATGAGGGACCTAACAGATAATTGTATGTGTGGGGTACAGAGATGAGGGACCTTACAGTATGTGTGGGGTACAGAGATGAGGGACCTTACAGTATGTGTGGGGTACAGAGATGAGGGACCTTACAGTATGTGTGGGGTACAGAGATGAGGGACCTTACAGTATGTGTTGGGGTACAGAGATGAGGGACCTTACAGTATGTGTTGGGGTACAGAGATGAGGGACCTTACAGTATGTGTGGGGTACAGAGATGAGGGACCTTACAGTATGTGTGGGGTACAGAGATGAGGGACCTTACAGTATGTGTGGGGTACAGAGATGAGGGACCTTACAGTATGTGTGGGGGTACAGAGATGAGGGACCTTACAGTATGTGTGGGGTACAGAGATGAGGGACCTTACAGTATGTGTGGGGGTACAGAGATGAGGGACCTTACAGTATGTGTGGGGTACAGAGATGAGGGACCTTACAGTATGTGTGGGGTACAGAGATGAGGGACCTTACAGTATGTGTGGGGAACAGAGATGAGGGACCTTACAGATAATTGTATGTGTGGGGTACAGAGATGAGGGACCTAACAGATAATTGTATGTGTGGGGTACAGAGATGAGGGACCTAACAGATAATTGTATGTGTGGGGTACAGAGAGGAGGGACCTTACAGATAATTGTATGTGTGGGGTACAGAGATGAGGGACCTAACAGATAATTGTATGTGTGGGGTACAGAGATGAGGGACCTTACAGATAATGTGTGGGGGTACAGAGATGAGGGACCTTACAGATATGTATGTGGGGGTACAGAGATGAGGGACCTTACAGTATGTGTGGGGTACAGAGATGAGGGACCTTACAGTATGTGTGGGGAACAGAGATGAGGGACCTTACAGTATGTGTTGGGGTACAGAGATGAGGGACCTTACAGTATGTGTGGGGTACAGAGATGAGGGACCTTACAGATAATTGTATGTGTGGGGTACAGAGATGAGGGACCTTACAGTATGTGTGGGGTACAGAGATGAGGGACCTTACAGATCAAATCAGTATGTGTGGGGTACAGAGATGAGGGACCTTACAGTATGTGTGGGGTACAGAGATGAGGGACCTTACAGTATGTGTGGGGTACAGAGATGAGGGACCTTACAGTATGTGTGGGGTACAGAGATGAGGGACCTTACAGTATGTGTGGGGAACAGAGATGAGGGACCTTACAGTATGTGTGGGGTACAGAGATGAGGGACCTTACAGTATGTGTGGGGTACAGAGATGAGGGACCTTACAGTATGTGTGGGGTACAGAGATGAGGGACCTTACAGATAATTGTATGTGTGGGGTACAGAGATGAAGGACCTAACAGATAATTGTATGTGTGGGGTACAGGAGATGAGGGACCTTACAGTATGTGTGGGGTACAGAGATGAGGGACCTTACAGATAATTGTATGTGTGGGGTACAGAGATGAGGGACCTTACAGTATGTGTGGGGTACAGAGATGAGGGACCTTACAGTATGTGTGGGTGTATGTGTGGGGTACAGAGATGAGGGACCTTACAGTATGTGTTGGGGTACAGAGATGAGGGACCTTACAGTATGTGTGGGGTACAGAGATGAGGGACCTTACAGTATGTGTGGGGTACAGAGATGAGGGACCTTACAGTATGTGTGGGGTACAGAGATGAGGGACCTTACAGTATGTGTGGGGTACAGAGATGAGGGACCTTACAGTATGTGTGGGGTACAGAGATGAGGGACCTTACAGTATGTGTGGGGTACAGAGATGAGGGACCTTACAGTATGTGTGGGGTACAGAGATGAGGGACCTTACAGATAATTGTATGTGTGGGGTACAGAGATGAGGGACCTTACAGTATGTGTGGGGTACAGAGATGAGGGACCTAACAGATAATTGTATGTGTGGGGTACAGAGATGAGGGACCTTACAGTATGTGTGGGGTACAGAGATGAGGGACCTTACAGTATGTGTGGGGTACAGAGATGAGGGACCTAACAGATAATTGTATGTGTGGGGTACAGAGATGAGGGACCTAACAGATAATTGTATGTGTGGGGTACAGAGATGAGGGACCTTACAGTATGTGTGGGGTACAGAGATGAGGGACCTTACAGATAATTGTATGTGTGGGGTACAGAGATGAGGGACCTGACAGATAATTGTATGTGTGGGGTACAGAGATGAGGGACCTTACAGTATGTGTGGGGGTACAGAGATGAGGGACCTTACAGATAATTGTATGTGTAATTGGGGTACAGAGATGAGGGACCTTACAGTATGTGTGGGGTACAGAGATGAGGGACCTTACAGTATGTGTGGGGTACAGAGATGAGGGACCTTACAGATAATTGTATGTGTTGGGTACAGAGATGAGGCACCTTACAGTATGTGTGGGGTACAGAGATGAGGGACCTTACAGATAATTGTATGTGTGGGGTACAGAGATGAGGGACCTTACAGATAATTGTATGTGTGGGGTACAGAGATGAGGGACCTTACAGTATGTGTGGGGTACAGAGATGAGGGACCTTACAGTATGTGTGGGGTACAGAGATGAGGGACCTTACAGTATGTGTGGGGTACAGAGATGAGGGACCTTACAGTATGTGTGGGGTACAGAGATGAGGGACCTTACAGTATGTGTGGGGAACAGAGATGAGGGACCTTACAGTATGTGTGGGGTACAGAGATGAGGGACCTTACAGATAATTGTATGTGTGGGGTACAGAGATGAAGGACCTAACAGATAATTGTATGTGTGGGGTACAGAGATGAGGGACTTTACAGTATGTGTGGGGTACAGAGATGAGGGACCTTACAGATAATTGTATGTGTGGGGTATAGAGATGAGGGACCTTACAGTATGTGTTGGGGTACAGAGATGAGGGACCTTACAGTATGTGTGGGGTACAGAGATGAGGGACCTTACAGTATGTGTGGGGTACAGAGATGAGGGACCTTACAGTATGTGTGGGGTACAGAGATGAGGGACCTTACAGTATGTGTGGGGTACAGAGATGAGGGACCTTACAGTATGTGTGGGGTACAGAGATGAGGGACCTTACAGTATGTGTGGGGTACAGAGATGAGGGACCTTACAGTATGTGTGGGGTACAGAGATACAGAGATGAGGGACCTTACAGATAATGTATGTGTGGGGTACAGAGATGAGGGACCTTACAGTATGTGTGGGGTACAGAGATGAGGGACCTAACAGATAATTGTATGTGTGGGGTACAGAGATGAGGGACCTTACAGTATGTGTGGGGTACAGAGATGAGGGACCTTACAGTATGTGTGGGGTACAGAGATGAGGGACCTAACAGATAATTGTATGTGTGGGGTACAGAGATGAGGGACCTAACAGATAATTGTATGTGTGGGGTACAGAGATGAGGGACCTTACAGTATGTGTGGGTACAGAGATGAGGGACCTTACAGATAATTGTATGTGTGGGGGTACAGAGATGAGGGACCTGACAGATAATTGTATGTGTGGGGTACAGAGATGAGGGACCTTACAGTATGTGTGGGGTACAGAGATGAGGGACCTTACAGATAATTGTATGTGTGGGGTACAGAGATGAGGGACCTTACAGTATGTGTGGGGTACAGAGATGAGGGACCTTACAGTATGTGTGGGGTACAGAGATGAGGGACCTTACAGATAATTGTATGTGTTGGGTACAGAGATGAGGGACCTTACAGTATGTGTGGGGTACAGAGATGAGGGACCTTACAGTATGTGAGGGGTACAGAGATGAGGGACCTTACAGATAATTGTATGTGTGGGGTACAGAGATGAGGGACCTTACAGATAATTGTATGTGTGGGGTACAGAGATGAGGGACCTTACAGATAATTGTATGTGTGGGGTACAGAGATGAGGGACCTTACAGATAATTGTATGTGTGGGGTACAGAGATGAGGGACCTTACAGTATGTGTGGGGTACAGAGATGAGGTACCTTACAGTATGTGTGGGGTACAGAGATGAGGGACCTTACAGATAATTGTATGTGTGGGGTACAGAGATGAGGGACCTTACAGTATGTGTGGGGTACAGAGATGAGGTACCTTACAGTATGTGTGGGGTACAGAGATGAAGGACCTAACAGATAATTGTATGTGTGGGGTACAGAGATGAGGGACCTTACAGTATGTGTGGGTGTATGTGTGGGGTACAGAGATGAGGGACCTTACAGTATGTGTGGGGTACAGAGATGAGGGACCTTACAGTATGTGTGGGGTACAGAGATGAGGGACCTAACAGATAATTGTATGTGTGGGGTACAGAGATGAGGGACCTTACAGTATGTGTTGGGGTACAGAGATGAGGGACCTTACAGTATGTGTGGGGTACAGAGATGAGGGACCTTACAGTATGTGTGGGGTACAGAGATAAGGGACCTTACAGTATTTGTGGGGTACAGAGATGAGGGACCTTGCAGTATGTGTGGGGTACAGAGATGAGGGACCTTACAGTATGTGTGGGGTACAGAGATGAGGGACCTTACAGTATGTGTGGGGTACAGAGATGAGGGACCTTGCAGTATGTGTGGGGTACAGAGATGAGGGACCTAACAGTATGTGTGGGGTACAGAGATGAGGGACCTTACAGTATGTGTGGGGTACAGAGATGAGGGACCTTACAGTATGTGTGGGGTACAGAGATGAGGGACCTAACAGATAATTGTATGTGTGGGGTACAGAGATGAGGGACCTTACAGTATGTGTGGGGTACAGAGATGAGGGACCTTACAGTATGTGTGGGGTACAGAGATGAGGGACCTTACAGTATGTGTGGGGTACAGAGATGAGGGACCTTACAGTATGTGTGGGGTACAGAGATGAGGGACCTTACAGTATGTGTTGGGGTAGAGAGATGAGGGACCTTACAGTATGTGTTGGGTACAGAGATGAGGGACCTTACAGTATGTGTGGGGTACAGAGATGAGGGACCTTACAGTATGTGTGGGGTACAGAGATGAGGGACCTTACAGTATGTATGGGGTACAGAGATGAGGGACCTTACAGTATGTGTGGGGTACAGAGATGAGGGACCTTACAGTATGTGTGGGGTACAGAGATGAGGGACCTTACAGTATGTGTGGGGTACAGAGATGAGGGACCGTACAGATAATTGTATGTGTGGGGTACAGAGATGAGGGACCTTACAGTATGTGTGGGGTACAGAGATGAGGGACCTTACAGATAATTGTATGTGTGGGGTACAGAGATGAGGGACCTTACAGTATGTGTGGGGTACAGAGATGAGGGACCTTGCAGTATGTGTGGGGTACAGAGATGAGGGACCTTACAGTATGTGTTGGGAACAGAGATGAGGTACCTTACAGTATGTTTTGGGGAACAGAGATGAGGGACCTTATAGATAATTGTATGTGTTGGGAACAGAGATGAGGTACCTTACAGTATGTTTTGGGGAACAGAGATGAGGGACCTTACAGATAATTGTATGTGTGGGGTACAGAGATGAGGGACCTAACAGATAATTGTATGTGTTGGGGTACAGAGATGAGGGACCTTACAGATAATTGTATGTGTGGGGTACAGAGATGAGGGACCTTACAGTATGTGTGGGGTACAGAGATGAGGGACCTTACAGTATGTGTGGGGTACAGAGATGAGGGACCTTACAGTATGTGTGGGGTACAGAGATGAGGGACCTTACAGTATGTGTTGGGGTACAGAGATGAGGGACCTTACAGTATGTGTTGGGGTACAGAGATGAGGGACCTTACAGATAATTGTATGTGTGGGGTACAGAGATGAGGGACCTTACAGTATGTGTTGGGGTACAGAGATGAGGGACCTTACAGTATGTGTGGGGGTACAGAGATGAGGGACCTTACAGTATGTGTGGGGAACAGAGATGAGGTGGTCATGAATGAATGCAACTTATGTGACGTGTTAAACCTCCTGAACTTTAAGCTCTAAGTCATCCCATTGGCTGTAAACTCATGAACAAATATTCCATTGGCTGTAAACTCATGAGCAAATATCCCATTGGCTGTAAACTCATGAGCAAACATCCCATTGGCTGTAAACTCATGAGCAAATATCCCATTGGCTGTAAACTCATGAGCAAACATCCCATTGGCTGTAAACTCATGAGCAAATATCCCATTGGCTGTAAACTCATGAGCAAACATCCCATTGGCTGTAAACTAATGAGCAAATATCCCATTGGCTGTAAACTAATGAGCAAACATCCCATTGGCTGTAAACTCATGAGCAAATATCCCATTGGCTGTAAACTAATGAGCAAACATCCCATTGGCTGTAAACTAATGAGCAAATATCCCATTGGCTGTAAACTAATGAGCAAATATCCCATTGGCTGTAAACTAATGAGCAAACATCCCATTGGCTGTAAACTAATGAGCAAACATCCCATTGGCTGTAAACTAATGAGCAAACATCCCATTGGCTGTAAACTAATGAGCAAATATCCCATTGGCTGTAAACTAATGAGCAAACATCCCATTGGCTGTAAACTAATGAGCAAACATCCCATTGGCTGTAAACTAATGAGCAAACATCCCATTGGCTGTAAACTAATGAGGAGCACGTTATAATACGATCTAAGAGAGTAGATCTTTCAGGGTGTGTAAAGTCGGTTTAGTTATCAGCTGAGTTCGATTTACCACTGTACAAATATATCCCAGCCTATCAGAGACGGGCGTCAACCGATCCAGTGGTTAAATGTCATATTGTATAGAATATGACTGTGACAGAGCCTGGGGAGAGGCCACTGCCATGGACCAGAGCTAAGTGGGTCTCAGGGTACAGAGGCAGAGTAAATGCTTCAAACGTAGGTTTCATCTCACAATTGACCAACAGAAATGTTTTACTAAGAAGAAACAAAGTATAACTTCAAATAACATCAAAGGTTCTCTTTAAACTGAGTATTTCAGACCCAACCAGTCTGCTGCCATCCCCAGTCCTCTCCCTCGACTGGGAGCAGCAGCAGCCTCAGCCCAACCAGTCTGCTGCCATCCCCAGTCCTCTCCCTCGACTGGGAGCAGCAGCAGCCTCAGCCCAACCAGTCTGCTGCCATCCCCAGTCCTCTCCCTCGACTGGGAGCAGCAGCAGCCTCAGCCCAACCAGTCTGCTGCCATCCCCAGTCCTCTCCCTCGACTGGGAGCAGCAGCAGCCTCAGCCCAACCAGTCTGCTGCCATCCCCAGTCCTCTCCCTCGACTGGGAGCAGCAGCAGCCTCAGCCCAACCAGTCTGCTGCCATCCCCAGTCCTCTCCCTCGACTGGGAGCAGCAGCAGCCTCAGCCCAACCAGTCTGCTGCCATCCCCAGTCCTCTCCCTCGACTGGGAGCAGCAGCAGCCTCAGCCCAACCAGTCTGCTGCCATCCCCAGTCCTCTCCCTCGACTGGGAGCAGCAGCAGCCTCAGCCCAACCAGTCTGCTGCCATCCCCAGTCCTCTCCCTCGACTGGGAGCAGCAGCAGCCTCAGCCCAACCAGTCTGCTGCCATCCCCAGTCCTCTCCCTCGACTGGGAGCAGCAGCAGCCTCAACCCAACCAGTCTGCTGCCATCCCCAGTCCTCTCCCTCGACTGGGAGCAGCAGCAGCCTCAGCCCAACCAGTCTGCTGCCATCCCCAGTCCTGTCCCTCGACTGGGAGCAGCAGCAGACTAATCAACTGTTGGGGCTGATTGCCCAGCCAATCACACACTTGACTGATTATTACCCTCAGCTGGGCTCCATTAGCCTTCCGACAGAGAAGGTGCCGGAAGGGCGATGGAATGGGGCTTGCCTCCTCTAGCACCACAATGACATTTAATCGATTACAAATTACATGACCCTCCCCTGGACTAAATTAATAAAGTACTAAACTCTCCCAATGAAATGACATGACCCTCCCATATTTACATGACGCTCCCCCTCCCATATTTACATGACGCTCCCCCTCCCATATTTACATGACGCTCCCCCTCCCATATTTACATGACCCCCTCCCATATTTACATGTCCCTCCCCCTCCCATATTAACATGTCCCTCCCCCTCCCATATTTACATGTCCCTCCCCTCCCATATTTACATGACCCTCCCCTCCCATATTTACATGTCCCTCCCCTCCCATATTAACATGTCCCTCCCCTCCCATATTTACATGACCCTCCCCTCCCTCATTTACATGTCCCTCCCCTCCTGCATTTACATGACCCTCCCCCTCCCCCATTTACATGACCCTCCCCTCCTGCATTTACATGACCCTCCCCTCCCCCATTTACATGACCCTCCCCTCTCTCATTTACATGTCCCCCCTGCATTTACATGACCCTCCCCTCCCATATTTACATGAACCTCCCTCTCCCTCATTTACATGTTCCTCCCCTCCTGCATTTACATGACCCCCTCCCTCATTTACATGTCCCTCCCACTCCCATATTTACATGACCCTCCCCATTTACATGACCCTCCCACTCCCATATTTACATGACCCTCCCCCTCCCTCATTTACATGACCCTCCCCCTCCCTCATTTACATGACCCCCCCTCCCATATTTACATGACCCTCCCCCTCCCGCATTTACATGACCCTCCCCTCCCTCATTTACATGACCCTCCCCTCCCATATTTACATGACCCTCCCCTCCCGCATTTACCTGACCCCCTCCCTCATTTACATGACCCTCCCCTCCTGCATTTACATTACCCTCCCCTCCCTCATTTACATGACCCTCCCCTCCCATATTTACATGACCCTCCCTCATTTACATGACCCTCCCCCTCCTGCATTTACATTACCCTCCCCCTCCCTCATTTACATGATCCTACCCTCCCATATTTACATGACCCTCCCTCATTTACATGACCCTCCCCTCCCTCATTTACATGACCCCCTCCCATATTTACATGACCCTCCCTCATTTACATGACCCCCCTCCATATGACCCTCCCCCTCCCATATTTACATGACCCCCCGCCCCCCTCCCTCATTTACATGACCCTCCCCTCCCATATTTACATGACCCTCCTCATTTACATGACCCTCCCCTCCCATATTTACATGACCCTCCCCTCCCATATTTACATGACCCCCCCATATTTACATGACTGTCTCCCATTTACATGACCCTCCCCCATTTACATGACTGTCCCCCATTTACATGACTGTCCCCCATTTCCATGACCCTCCTCCATTTACATGACCCTCCCCCAGTTACATGACCCTCCCCAGTTACATGACCCTCCTCCATATACATGACCCTCCCCCATTTACATGACCCTCCCCCATTTACATGACCCTCCTCCATTTACATGACCCTCCTCCATTTACATGACCCTCCTCGATTTACATGACCCTCCTCCATTTACATGACCCTCCCCCATTTACATGACCCTCCTCCATTTACATGACCCTCCCCCATTTACATGACCCTCCCCCATTTACATTTTTGTATTTTTTTTATTTCACCTTTATTTAACCAGGTAGGCAAGTTGAGAACAAGTTCTCATTTACAATTGCGACCTGGCCAAGATACATGACCCTCCCTCATTTACACGACCCTCCCCCATTTACATGACCCTCCTCCATTTACATGACCCTCCTCTATTTACACGACCCTCCCCCATTTACACGACCCTCCCCCATTTACACGACCCTCCCCCATTTACACGACCCTCCCCCATTTACACGACCGTCTCCCATTTACACGACCCTCCCCCATTTACACGACCCTCCTCCATTTACACGACCCTCCTCCATTTACACGACCCTCCCCCATTTACACGACCCTCCCCCATTTACACGACCCTCCCCATTTACACGACCCTCCCCATTTACATGACCCTCCTCCATTTACATGACCCTCCTCCATTTACACGACCCTCCCCCATTTACATGACCCTCCCCCCATTTACATGACCCTCCCCATTTACACGACCCTCCCCCATTTACACGACCCTCCCCCATTTACACGACCCTCCCCCATTTACACGACCCTCCCCCCATTTACACGACCCTCCCCCATTTACATGACCCTCCCTCCCCCATTTACATGACCCTCCCCCATTTTCCTCCAAATAACAATTGTGTTAATTTTGACCACTCCCTTAGTTGAGGTTAGTTAGTGAAGGTTGCTTGGTGGAAATTTAGTTTCTTAGTATTTATGTTTTGTTTATTTGCACCAAAGAATAGAAGTGAAAGAAAAAACTGTGCAGATAAAGTGGTATAAACGATGTGTGATTGGAAGACCCAAAGGGCTGATATATAAATCCACAACACAAATTTAATTACAACAACTAAGGTTGTTCAATCAGTTAAACAAAGCATATTAATTATAAATGTACATGATATACCTAGTATACAATGAAAACATGTGGGATTATGTGTGTGTGTGTGTGTGTGTGTGTGTGTGTGTGTGTGTGTGTGTGTGTGTGAGAGAGAGAGAGAGTTAGGACACTTGGGTTAATTGGGAAGTTTGGTTCATCAGGCTGATCTCCAGTCTTCATGGAGGAGATTACTGAGTAGTTTGGTTCATCATGCTGACCTCCAGTCGTCATGGAGATTACTGAGTAGTTTGGTTCATCAGGCTGACCCCCAGTCTTCATGGAGGAGATTACTGAGTAGTTTGGTTCATCAGGCTGACCCCCAGTCTTCATGGAGATTACTGAGTAGTTTGGTTTGTCAGGCTGACCTCCAGTCTTCATGGAGGAGATTACTGAGTAGTTTGGTTTATCAGGCTGACCTCCAGTCTTCATGGAAGAGATTACTGAGTAGTTTGGTTCATCAGGCTGACCCCCAGTCTTCATGGAGGAGATTACTGAGTAGTTTGGTTCATCAGGCTGACCCCCAGTCTTCATGGAGATTACTGAGTAGTTTGGTTTGTCAGGCTGACCTCCAGTCTTCATGGAGGAGATTACTGAGTAGTTTGGTTTATCAGGCTGACCTCCAGTCTTCATGGAGGAGATTACTGAGTAGTTTGGTTCATCAGGCTGACCTCCAGTCTTCATGGAGGAGATTGCTGAGTAGTTTGGTTCATCAGGCTGACCTCTAGTCTTCATGGTTCATCAGGCTGACCCCCAGTCTTCATGGTTCATCAGGCTGACCTCCAGTCTTCATGGAGGAGATTACTGAGTAGTTTGGTTCGTCAGGCTGACCTCCAGTCTTCATGGAGGAGATTACTGAGTAGTTTGGTTCGTCAGGCTGACCTCCAGTCTTCATGGAGGAGATTACTGAGTAGTTTGGTTCGTCAGGCTGACCTCCAGTCTTCATGGTTCATCAGGCTGATCCTCAGTCTTCGTGGTTCATCAGGCTGACCTCTAGTCTTCATGGTAGATCAGGCTGACCCCCAGTCTACATTGAGGGGATAGAGGTGGTTGGTTAGTGGAGGTTGGTTAGTGGAGGTTGGTTAGTGGAGATTGGTTAGTGGAGTTTGGTTAGTGGAGTTTGGTTAGTGGAGGTTGGTTAGTGGAGTTTAGTTAGCGGAGGCTGGTTAGTGGAGGTTGGTTAGTGGAGTTTAGTTAGCGGAGGCTGGTTAGTGGAGGTTGGTCAGTGGAGTTTAGTTAGCGGAGGCTGGTTAGTGGAGGTTGGTCAGTGGAGTTTAGTTAGCGGAGGCTGGTTAGTGGAGGTTGGTCAGTGGAGTTTAGTTAGTGGAGGTTGGTTAGTGGAGGTTGGATAGTGGAGGTTGGTTAGTGGAGGTTGGATAGTGGAGGTTGGTTAGTGGAGGTTGGATAGTGGAGGTTGGTTAGTACAGGTTGGATAGCGGAGGTTGGTTAGTGGAGGTTGGATAGTGGAGGTTGTTTAGTGGAGGTTGGATAGTGGAGGTTGGTTAGTACAGGTTGGATAGTGGAGGTTGGATAGTGGAGGTTGGATAGTGGAGGTTGGTTAGTACAGGTTGGATAGTGGAGGTTGGTTAGTACAGGTTGGATAGTGGAGGTTGGTTAGTGGAGGTTGGATAGTGGAGGTTGGTTAGTACAGGTTGGATAGCGGAGGTTGGTTAGTGGAGGTTGGATAGTGGAGGTTGGTTAGTACAGGTTGGATAGTGGAGGTTGTTTAGTGGAGGTTGGATAGTGGAGGTTGGATAGTGGAGGTTGGTTAGTACAGGTTGGATAGCGGAGGTTGGTTAGTACAGGTTGGATAGTGGAGGTTGGTTTTAGTAACTTATTCACTTTCTTCCACTCAGGGCTTCTACTCCAACTGTCTGTCTGCACAGAGCTTCTACTACTACTGTCTGTCTGCACAGAGCTTCTACTCCATCTGTCTGTCTGCACATAGCTTCTTCTCCTACTGTCTGTCTGCACAGGGTTCTATTACTACTCTCTATCTGCACAGGGCTTCTATCTCCTACTGTCTGTCTGCACAGGGCTTCGGCACAGGGCTTCTATCTCCTACTGTCTGTCTGCACAGGGCTTATATCTCCTACTGTCTGTCTGCACAGGGCTTCTATCTCCTACTGTATGTCTGCACAGGGCTTCTATCTCCTACTGTCTGTCTGTACAGGGCTTCTATCTCCTACTGTCTGTCTGCACAGGGCTTCTATCTCCTACTGTCTGTCTGCACAGGGCTTCTATCTCCTACTGTCTGTCTGCACAGGGCTTCTATCTCCTACTGTCTGTCTGCACAGGGCTTCTATCTCCTACTGTCTATCTGCACAGGGCTTCTATCTCCTACTGTCTGTCTGCACAGGGCTTCTACTCCTACTGTCTGTCTGCACAGGGATTATATCTCCTACTGTCTGTCTGCACAGGGCTTCTGCACAGGGCTTCTGCACAGGGCTTCTGCACAGGGCTTCTATCTCCTACTGTCTGTCTGCACAGGGATTCTATCTACTACTGTCTGTCTGCACAGGGCTTCTATCTCCTACTGTCTGTCTGCACAGGGATTCTATCTCCTACTGTCTGTCTGCACAGGGATTCTATCTCCTACTGTCTGCCTGCACAGGGCTTCTATCTCCTACTGTCTGTCTGCACAGGGCTTCTATCAATCCGTTACTGAGCAGTTCCTTTGTTAAATTTAGAAAACATTATCCTCTATCCATCGATTTTTGGAATTTCTCATTCTCCCTGACTGTCTAGCGAGCTGGACACTGTAACGAACGCTATCGATGGAGGTCCAGTGTACTGTCTGCGCAGTTTCCTTTAGGTATTAGTCATTGTAAAGTGTATTGAGTTCAGATTGGTTTATGGAACAGAGTTAGCATTTGAATCCCAAATAGCACACTATACGGAGCCCCATGGGCATCTGGTCAAAAGTAGTGCACTATATAGGGAATGTAATCCTACACAGAGCCCCATGGGCATCTGGTCAAACGTAGTGCATTATATAGGGAATAGCACTCTATTTGGGATGCAGTCTAAATGACAGCAGAGCATCTCAGTGAGTTAGTGGACTGGGTTGTGTTGTGTGTTAAACCACATTAAATGAACCCACCAGGCTAGTACAAACTAAAACAGGCCACCTAAACTGAAACAGGGCTTCATCAGGTTACGGAAGCGTAAGTGGAGGTGTGTTCCATCCAATCTTAATCTAGGTCTATTTTAACAAGGATTAACTAAAGCTCTGTTTACCTGTTTACCTCTGGACAGACAAACAGCAGCCTTGCACCACCTGGATGATCGAATTAAACAAGGCCATGTAGGGAATGAAGTAGGTTCAGTTCTTTAAACCAAGTGATGTGGTGTACAGAGAGCAAGAAAGAGGACCTAGTACTGAGCCCTGGTGGACACCAGGGGTGAGAACAGGAGAGGACCTAGTACTGAGCCCTGTGGAACACCAGTGGTGAGAACAGGAGAGGACCTAGTACTGAGCCCTGATGGACACCAGTTGACCTCTTGAAGCTAGGGGGAACTATTTTTATGTTTGGAAAAATAACATTCCCAAAGTAAACATCCTATTTCTCAGGACCAGATGCTAGAATATGCATATAATTGACAGATTAAGATAGAAAACACTCTAAAGTTTCCAAAACTGTCAAAATATTGCCTGTGAGTATAACAGAATTGATATTGCAGGCGAAACCCTGAGAAAAATCAAACCAGGAAGTGGCTTCTATTTTGAAAACTCCATGTTCCATAGCCTCCCATTGCTCCATTTATTAAAGGGATATAAACCAGATTACCTCGAGGTGTCAACAGTCTTCAGACACAGTTTCAGGCTTTTATTTTGAAAAATGAGCCAGAACGATAACATCGTGTCAAGTGGTCACATGAGTTTTGCTCGCACAAATTAATTTAGACAGCTATTGTTTTTCCCTCTCCTACTGTGAAAGACATTTGCGGTTGATATATTATCGATTATATATTTTAAAAACAACCTGAGGATTGATTATAAAAACGTTTGACATGTTTCTGTGGACATTACGGAATATTATTTGGAATTTTTCTGCGTTGTCGTGACCGCTCTTTCCTGTGGTTTTCTGAACATAAAGCGCCAAACAAACGGAGATATTTTGGATATAAAAATAATCTTTATGGAACAAAAGGAACATTTGTTGTGTAACTGGGAGTCTCGTGAGTGCAAACATCCGAAGATCATCAAAGGTAAATGATTAATTTGATTGGTTTTCTGATTTTCGTGACCTAGCTACCTGATGCTAAGTGTACTTAATGTTTTGTCATGCGATCGATAAACTTACACAAACGCTTGTATTGCTTTCGGTGTAAAGCATAATTTCAAAATCTGAGACGACAGGTGGATTAACAAAAGGCTAAACTGTGTTTTGCAATATTGCAGTTGTGATTTCATGAATATGAATATTTTTTGTAATATTATTTGACTGAGGCGCTATGCTTTCAGCGGTTCGAGATGACAATTATCCCGCTTAAGGGAGGGTCAAGAAGCTAATCAACTGTATTGATTTGATTTGAGTAGTAAAACCATGACGTGCACTAGGCCCATTAGTCCAGGTATGAGACTGTATTTTGTTAGGAGTTCTATCAGGACAGGACCAGACTACCAGACTACCTTCTTCTAATAAAACACCTCACAACACCGCTAACAGAACGGCAACTCATAGCGTCGCCATCCCTAACGTATACAACTGGGCACATACAGTACAATGGCTAGTTTTGAATTACAATTATTATAATTAATTATAAAGTTATCTTTTGAGTTGTCAACTGACGTTAATTCAACATGAAATCATCAATATAATTGACCATGTATTTGGATTTAGTTTAAAAGTAAAAATAAAAAACTGCACGTTGATTACTTTTTGCAAATCCAATTGATTCAACGTCATCACATTGATGTTGGAGGGTTGACATGGAAACATCGTTGATTCAACCAGTTTCTGCCCAGTGGGATGTCTCAAGCAACTGAATCTAATTATTTTTCATCCTCTTCAGAATTAATGTCTTTGAGTTGTCTTTGAGCTGTCTTTGAGCTGTCTATGAGCTGTCTTTGAGCTGTCTATGAGCTGTCTTTGAGTTGTCTTTGAGCTGTCTATGAGCTGTCTTTGAGCTGTCTATGAGCTGTCTTTGAGTTGTCTTTGAGCTGAGTTTGAGCTGTCTATGAGCTGTCTTTGAGTTGTCTTTGAGCTGTCTTTGAGCTGTCTATGAGCTGTCTTTGAGCTGTCTATGAGCTGTCTTTGAGTTGTCTTTGAGCTGTGTTTGAGCTGTCTATGAGCTGTCTTTGAGTTGTCTTTGAGCTGTGTTTGAGTTGTCTTTGAGCTGTCTTTGAGCTGTCTATGAGCTGTCTTTGAGTTGTCTTTGAGCTGTCTTTGAGCTGTCTTTGAGCTGTCTATGAGCTGTCTTTGAGTTGTCTTTGAGTTGTGTTTGAGCTGTCTATGAGCTGTCTTTGAGTTGTCTTTGAGCTGTGTTTGAGTTGTCTTTGAGCTGTCTTTGAGCTGTCTTTGAGTTGTCTTTGAGCTGTCTATGAGCTGTCTATGAGCCGTCTATGAGCTGTCTATGAGCCGTCTTTGAGCTGTCTTTGAGCTGTCTATGAGCTGTCTTTGAGCTGTCTTTGAGCTGTCTATGAGCCGTCTATGAGCCATCTATGAGCTGTCTATGAGCTGTCTTTGAGCTGTCTATGAGCTGTCTATGAGCTGTCTTTGAGCTGTCTATGAGCTGTCTTTGAGCTGTCTATGAGCTGTCTTTGAGCTGTCTATGAGCGGTATTTGAGCTGTCTATGAGCTGTCTTTGAGCTGTCTATGAGCTGTCTATGAGCTGTCTATGAGTTGTGTTTGAGCTGTCTTTGAGTTGTCTTTGAGCTGTCTTTGAGTTGTCTTTGAGCTGTCTATGAGCTGTCTATGAGCCGTCTTTGAGCCGTCTATGAGCTGTCTATGAGCCGTCTTTGAGCTCTCTATGAGCTGTCTTTGAGCTGTCTATGAGCCGTCTTTGAGCTGTCTATGAGCTGTCTTTGAGCTGTCTATGAGCCGTCTATGAGCTGTCTTTGAGCTGTCTATGAGCTGTCTTTGAGTTGTCTTTGAGCTGTGTTTGAGTTGTCTATGAGCTGTCTATGAGCTGTCTATGAGTTGTGTTTGAGCTGTCTTTGAGTTGTCTTTGAGCTGTCTTTGAGTTGTCTTTGAGCTGTCTTTGAGCTGTCTATGAGCCGTCTTTGAGCCGTCTATGAGCTGTCTATGAGCTGTCTTTGAGCTGTCTATGAGCCGTCTTTGAGCCGTCTATGAGCCGTCTTTGAGCTGTCTATGAGCTGTCTTTGAGCTGTCTATGAGCCGTCTTTGAGCTGTCTATGAGCTGTCTTTGAGCTGTCTATGAGCCGTCTTTGAGCTGTCTATGAGCTGTCTATGAGCCGTCTATGAGCCGTGTTTGAGCTGTCTTTGAGCTGTCTATGAGCCGTCTTTGAGCTGTCTATGAGCTGTCTTTGAGCTGTCTATGAGCCGTCTTTGAGCTGTCTATGAGCTGTCTTTGAGCTGTCTATGAGCCGTCTTTGAGCTGTCTATGAGCCGTCTTTGAGCTGTCTTTGAGCTGTCTATGAGCTGTCTTTGAGCTGTCTATGAGCTGTCTTTGAGCTGTCTATGAGCCGTCTTTGAGCCGTCTATGAGCCGTCTTTGAGCTGTCTATGAGCTGTCTATGAGCTGTCTATGAGTTGTGTTTGAGCTGTCTTTGAGTTGTCTTTGAGCTGTCTTTGAGTTGTCTTTGAGCTGTCTTTGAGCTGTCTATGAGCCGTCTTTGAGCCGTCTATGAGCTGTCTATGAGCTGTCTTTGAGCTGTCTATGAGCCGTCTTTGAGCCGTCTATGAGCCGTCTTTGAGCTGTCTATGAGCTGTCTTTGAGCTGTCTATGAGCCGTCTTTGAGCTGTCTATGAGCTGTCTTTGAGCTGTCTATGAGCCGTCTTTGAGCTGTCTATGAGCTGTCTATGAGCCGTCTATGAGCCGTGTTTGAGCTGTCTTTGAGCTGTCTATGAGCCGTCTTTGAGCCGTCTATGAGCTGTCTATGAGCTGTCTTTGAGCTGTCTATGAGCCGTCTTTGAGCCGTCTATGAGCCGTCTTTGAGCTGTCTATGAGCTGTCTTTGAGCTGTCTATGAGCCGTCTTTGAGCTGTCTATGAGCTGTCTTTGAGCTGTCTATGAGCCGTCTTTGAGCTGTCTATGAGCTGTCTATGAGCCGTCTATGAGCCGTGTTTGAGCCGTCTTTGAGCTGTCTATGAGCCGTCTTTGAGCTGTCTATGAGCTGTCTTTGAGCTGTCTATGAGCCGTCTTTGAGCTGTCTATGAGCTGTCTTTGAGCTGTCTATGAGCCGTCTTTGAGCTGTCTATGAGCCGTCTTTGAGCTGTCTTTGAGCTGTCTATGAGCTGTCTTTGAGCTGTCTATGAGCTGTCTTTGAGCTGTCTATGAGCCGTCTTTGAGCCGTCTATGAGCCGTCTTTGAGCTGTCTATGAGCTGTCTATGAGCTGTCTATGAGTTGTGTTTGAGCTGTCTTTGAGTTGTCTTTGAGCTGTCTTTGAGTTGTCTTTGAGCTGTCTTTGAGCTGTCTATGAGCCGTCTTTGAGCCATCTATGAGCTGTCTATGAGCTGTCTTTGAGCTGTCTATGAGCCGTCTTTGAGCCGTCTATGAGCCGTCTTTGAGCTGTCTATGAGCTGTCTTTGAGCTGTCTATGAGCCGTCTTTGAGCTGTCTATGAGCTGTCTTTGAGCTGTCTATGAGCCGTCTTTGAGCTGTCTATGAGCTGTCTATGAGCCGTCTATGAGCCGTGTTTGAGCTGTCTATGAGCTGTCTATGAGCCGTCTATGAGCCGTGTTTGAGCTGTCTTTGAGCTGTCTATGAGCCGTCTTTGAGCTGTCTATGAGCTGTCTTTGAGCTGTCTATGAGCCGTCTTTGAGCTGTCTATGAGCTGTCTTTGAGCTGTCTATGAGCCGTCTTTGAGCTGTCTATGAGCCGTCTTTGAGCTGTCTTTGAGCTGTCTATGAGCTGTCTTTGAGCTGTCTATGAGCTGTCTTTGAGCTGTCTATGAGCTGTCTTTGAGCTGTCTATGAGCCGTCTTTGAGCTGTCTATGAGCTGTCTTTGAGCTGTCTATGAGCCGTCTGAGCTGTCTATGAGCTGTCTATGAGCCGTCTTTGAGCTGTCTATGAGCCGTCTTTGAGCCGTCTATGAGCTGTCTATGAGCCGTCTTTGAGCTGTCTATGAGCTGTCTATGAGCTGTCTTTGAGCTGCCTATGAGCTGTCTATGAGCTGTCTTTGAGCTGTCTATGAGCTGTCTTTGAGCCGTGTTTGAAGAGAGAAAAGAGTGAATAGACAGTCGTACACAGTGTTATTATTCCAAACACACAGAAACACAACATTGACATTCTCTAATTAAACCATTCTATAAGCTGTGTGTTTCCCCCAGGGTTGTCTCAGTGAAGACAGACACCCTCACTTGCACATGAAACAACATCATTTTCTCTTAGCCACTATCATGCACCATGCTTCTCTATATGCTTTATATGTAGATAACAAAACTATTCAATTTAATCAATGTGGCCTGCTTGGCTTGGTGGAAGTGTACAGAAGGAGGAGGAAGAGGAGGAGTAGGAGGGGGGATAAAGGGAGGGGGGAGGCACGTTCAAGAAAATATCATCTCAACAAGTGAAATTCAATTCAATTCCGCTGAGCTCCCAAAACAACCCAACACAGGACATTCATCATGTAGCTGTTAGTGGCTTGACAAGCCTGTTTTACTGTTACAATCATAAGGTTGGCCTGGATAAGAGAGAGAGAGAGAGGAGAAGAACACTATAGAGAGAGGGGAAAGGGAAACAGTCAGTTGTCCAATTGAATCTATTCAACTGAAATGTGTCTTCCGCATTTAACCCAACCCTGAATCAGAGAGGTGTGGGGGGGCTCCCTTAAACGACATCCACGTCTTCAGCGCCCGGGGAACAGTTGGTTAACTGCCTTATTCAGGGGCAGAACGACAGATTTTTACCTTGTCAGCTCAGCATTCAATCCAGGTTATTGGCACAACACTCTAATAAGAGCGGATAAGAGAGAGAGGAGATGGACACTATAGAGAGAGGAGAAGGACACTATAGAGAGAGGAGATGGACACTATAGAGAGAGGAGAAGGACACTATAGAGAGAGGAGAAGGACACTATAGAGAGAGGAGAAGGACACTATAGAGAGAGGAGAAGGACACTATAGAGAGAGGAGAAGGACACTATAGAGAGAGGAGATGGACACTATAGAGAGAGGAGAAGGACACTATAGAGAGAGGAGATGGACACTATAGAGGAGAAGGACACTATAGAGAGAGGAGAAGGACACTATAGAGAGAGGAGAAGGACACTATAGAGAGAGGAGAAGGACACTATAGAGAGAGAGAAGGACACTATAGAGAGAGAGAAGGACACTATAGAGAGAGAGAATGACACTATAGAGAGAGGAGAAGGACACTATAGAGAGAGAGAAGGACACTATAGAGAGAGGAGAAGGACATTATAGAGAGAGAGGAGAAGGACACTATAGAGAGTGGAGAAGGACACTATAGAGAGAGGAGAAGGATACTATAGAGAGAGGAGAATGACACTATAGAGAGTGGAGAAGGACACTATAGAGAGAGGAGAAGGATACTATAGAGAGAGGAGAAGGACACTATAGAGAGAGAGAAGAACACTATAGAGAGAGGAGAAAGACACTATAGAGAGAGGAGAAGGACACTATAGAGAGAGGAGAAGGACACTATAGAGAGAGGAGAAGGACACTATAGAGAGAGAGAAGGACACTATAGAGAGAGAGAATGACACTATAGAGAGAGGAGAAGGACACTATAGAGAGAGAGAAGGACACTATAGAGAGAGGAGAAGGACATTATAGAGAGAGAGGAGAAGGACACTATAGAGAGTGGAGAAGGACACTATAGAGAGAGGAGAAGGACACTGTAGAGAGAGGAGAAGGACACTATAGAGAGATGAGAAGGACACTATAGAGAGAGAGGAGAAGGACACTATAGAGAGATGAGAAGGACACTATAGAGAGAGAGGAGAAGGACACTATAGAGAGAGGAGAAGAACACTATAGAGAGAGAGAGAAGAACACTATAGAG
>NC_088407.1:91518919-91526419 GCF_034236695.1 Oncorhynchus nerka
CAAGAGGAGCTTCAACAGGAGGAGCTTCCACAAGAGGAGCTTCCACAGGAGGAGCTTCAACAGGAGGAGCTTCCTCAAGAGGAGTTTCAACCGGAGGAGCTTCCACAGTAGGAACTTCCACAAGAGGAGCTTCCACAGGAGGATCTTCAACAGGAGAAGCTTCCACAAGGGGAGCTTCCACAGGAGGAGCTTCCACAGGAGGAGCTTCAACAGGAGGAGCTTCCTCAAGAGGAGCTTCCACAGGAGGAGCTTCAACAAGAGGAGCTTCCACAAGAGGAGCTTCCACAGGAGGAGCTTCAACAGGAGGAGCTTCCTCAAGAGGAATTCCACAGGAGGAGCTTCCACGGGAGAAGCTTCCACAAGGGGAGCTTCCACAAGAGGAGCTTCAACAGGAGGTTCTTCAACAGGAGGAGCTTCCTCAAGAGGAGCTTCCACAGGTGGAGCTTCAACAGGAGGAGCTTCCACAGGAGGAGCTTCCACAGGAGGAGCTTCAACAGGAGGAGTTTCCACAAGAGGAGTTTCCACAGGAGGAGCTTCAACGGGAGGAGCTTCCTCAAGAGGAGCTTCAACAGGAGGAGCTTCCACAAGAGGAGCTTCAACAGGAGGAGCTTCCTCAAGAGGAGCTTCAACAGGAGGAGCTTCCACAGGAGGAGCTTCCACAGGAGGATCTTCAACAGGAGGAGCTTCCACAAGAGGAGCTTCCACAGGAGGATCTTCAACAGGAGGAGCTTCCACAAGAGGAGCATCCACAGGAGGAGCTTCCACAGGAGGAGCTTCAACAGGAGGAGCTTCCACAAGAGGAGCTTCCACAGGAGGAGCTTCAACAGGAGGAGCTTCCTCAAGAGGAGCTTCAACAGGAGGAGCTTCCACAAGAGGAGCTTCCACAAGAAGAGCTTCCACAGGAGGAGCTTCCACAGGAGGAGCTTCCACAGGAGGAGCTTCAACAGGAGGAGCTTCCACAAGGGGAGCTTCCTCAAGGGGAGCTTCCTCAAGAGGAGCTTCAACAGGAGGAGCTTCCACAGGAGGAGCTTCCACAGGAGGAGCTTCAACAGGAGGAGCTTCCACAAGGGGAGCTTCAACAGTAGGAGCTTCCACAAGGGGAGCTTCCTCAAGAGGAGCTTCAACAGGAGGAGCTTCAACAGGAGGAGCTTCCACAGGAGGATCTTCAACAGGAGGAGCTTCCACAAGAGGAGCTTCCACAGGAGGAGCTTCAACAGGAGGAGCTTCCTCAAGAGGACCTTCAACAGGAGGAGCTTCCACAGGAGGAGCTTCAACAGGAGGAGCTTCAACAGGAGGAGCTTCCACAAGAGGATCTTCCACAGGAGGAGCTTCCACAAGAGGAGCTTCCACAGGAGGAGCTTCCACAGGAGGAGCTTCCACAGGAGGAGCTTCCACAGGAGGAGCTTCAACAGGAGGAGCTTCCACAAGAGGAGCTTCCACAGGAGGAGCTTCAACAAGAGGAGCTTCAACAGGAGGAGCTTCCACAAGAGGTGCTTCCACAAGAGGTGCTTCCACAAGAGGAGCTTCCACAGGAGGAGCTTCCACAGGAGGAGCTTCCACAGGAGGAGCTTCAACAGGAGGAGCTTCCACAAGGGGAGCTTCCTCAAGGGGAGCTTCCTCAAGAGGAGCTTCAACAGGAGGAGCTTCCACAGGAGGAGCTTCCATAGGAGGAGCTTCAACAGGAGGAGCTTCCACAAGGGGAGCTTCCTCAAGAGGAGCTTCAACAGGAGGAGCTTCCACAAGGGGAGCTTCCTCAAGAGGAGCTTCAACAGGAGGAGCTTCAACAGGAGGACCTTCAACAGGAGGAGCTTCCTCAAGAGGAGCTACCATTTATCCTAAGTAAGGCCACTATTCCAGACTTCATCAGAGATCCACCATGTTCCATTTCCCACTCAGATCGGATTTTTACTGAGTGACGGGTTCATCAAGGGACATAATTATCAAAACAAATATGGGACACGAGTCCCTTTAGTAGAAAAGTTTTATTTTATTTCAAAAGGACATCCAAACCCGATCTGGGTGATAAAACTGGAAAGGTTGAGTTTTGAGTGCAAATAAAAACTGGTGGATTTGGAAATATCAAAATAAATTTGAATGGAGTAGATTACATTTGAATGGGAGGTCATCGAAATTGGTGCCGTCGATACAACGTTCGTTGAACTTAGTAAAGCCATTCCTCTGCCTGAAAGCTGAATCCAGTTTGTCTGGAAGGGAAGAGGGGATTATTTCATATAGGACCGTGAATAGAGATCACAGAATTTAAAATGTGGACGCAATTGAGTCCAAATTCTAAGAGTATTGACAACAATTGGATTGGATGTGTAGCGCGAATCTGAAAGAGGGAGATTGGACGTTACTAAGGCTGACAAAGAGGAAGAGAAACAGGAGTTGGCTTCTGTTTGACACCAGTCAGTTTCCAGGGGTGTAAATATTATTTTGTATATTCGCTGCCCTGTAATAATACAGTACATCAGGTTAGAATGGCTAGTTCTCTGTGGGTTTTGTGTCTGGAGGAATGCTTTATTTATATATTGGATTTCCATAGGTAAAAAAAGATAGAAGATGTTTCACTGAAGTGATAAAATACTTTGGTAAAAGAAGAGGGAGACATTGGAACAAGTGCAGAAAACCTGGGCAATACATTTGTCTTGATAAAATTTCACTTTACCAGCTAAAGTATCCTCAATCTTTGAAAGTCCAGTTTAAGTTTGCTATTCAGGGGAGTACTCATCATGGAGGGAAGACAAGGTACGTGTGATATTGATCTCTAAACATTTAAAGCCAGACTTGGACATACGAAGTGGAATAGTATCCTGTGGAATTTGTAATGCTCGTTCATTATTGGGAAAACAATTCCCCTTTTGAGAAATTCCATTCATAACCCGAGGAAACGTTGTGTTCCAGTCCCCATCTGTCGATACCATGTATTGAGGGTGTGACCTTTTAGCATAATAAAAAGGTGTTCTATCGCCAGGGCAAATCACAGAGGGGACATTGGACATCCCTGGCGTGTGACCCTTGATAATGGAAAATACTGTGAACGAAGTTAGTAAGTACTGATGCCTTGGGTGATGAGTACAACAGTCGGACCCAGGAAATTAAGTTTGCACCAAAAGCCACATTTTCCCGGTGAATAAATATTCCTATTCTACCCTGTCAAAATCTCCACATCTAAAGAGAGAACAACTTCAGGAGCGTCTGAAGATGTAGACATTGAGCAGATGTCGAATGCTAGAAAAGGAGTGTCGATACGATGTCTTAATTAATCCGGATCCGTCGATACGATGTCTGTCACTCTTTTTGAGAGAGCGAGTGTCGACCCTTAATTAACCCTGATCCATCGATACGATGTCTGTCACTCTTTTCGAGAGGCGAACAATTTTCGCTAATATTTTAACATTTTAATCTGCATTTAAAATTCACATCTTTATGAGCCACACTCAGATGTATCTTTGTTTTTAACAAATGTGTGATAAACGCCTCTGTTTTGGGGTAAAACACCCCGGTCCAGGGCATTTTCAAACATTTCAAGCAGGAGGGTTGTCCGTTTAGCAGAAAACCTATTGGAGAATTCGATTGGCTAGCCATCTGGGTCAGGGGATTTCCCACTTTGCATTGCTGTACTGGAAATATCAATCTCCTCTAACTGCTAAGGTTGATCAATTTCCTCTCTTGTCTCTTTACCAGTGGTAGGAGTTTCCACATTATCAATAAATAATTCACTATTTAATTGTCTACAGGTGATTCTGAATAAAGATCTGAACCGTTCAATGAGAATGAACTATGATCTATATATCACTAATAACAATGGCAGAATATTCTACTATCTTAACAGAGGGGAGAAGGGCTTTATCTACGAAAAAAGTAGTCTATTTTAGAATAGCAGTGGTGTGAAATGTGAAAAGAAAGATAACACTTTGTTACTGAGGAGAAAGGAGCCGCCGTTGACCTACACATCCTGCCTGCAGACAAAGATCTTGACATTTTAGAGGGAGATAATGATCTAGGGGTTTTGATTGGTCCACGACTGTGGCAGGATCACACAATTCAAGTCGCCTCCAAAAAAAATGTAATAGTATGAGTTGAGATTGGGCAGCAAAGAAACAAGTTTGTTAATAAAATCAACTGGGAGCATAAACCACAAACTTAAACAAGGAAAACAGAGGTGTGAAAGAGAGAACCAGACACCATAACAAAACGTCCATGTGGATCCGAGATGATGTTAGCAGCAGTAAATTGTACTTTCTCATGAATAAGTATCACTGTTCCCCATGTTCTGTTGCTTTGGCATTGCATTTTGAATTAAATATTTGTCCTCCCCTTAGACGCTTTACGGCGTCTGCCATGACCCTGCTGTACACAGATGCGTTTCTTGTTAAATCTGTTTTTAAATGCTTAAAATTAGCAAATAATCCGTTTAACTGGACCGATCATTGCCTTGACGTCCCAGCTTGTAAACCTAAAAGGTGACACCCCCCCCCCCCAACTCCCATCCCAATATCTAAAGTGTCAGTCATTAAAGTTGAGAATACTAAATGAAGACTGGAATAGACATGAAAACCACATCTTGTGACAAAAGAAAAAGCATGTTCCCGAAAAGTAAAATACTGTTCAAGTAGTGTAACAATCAAGTGGTTAATGAAGGCAAACAACGGAGAGTAAAATGACTAGAATACAGTAGAATAGAAAATTAGTATATCTACAGTCGTGGACAAAAGTTTTGAGAATGACACAAATATTAATTTCCACAAAGTTTGCTGCTTCAGTGTCTTTAGATATTTTTGTCAGATGTTACTATGAAAACTGAAGTATAATTACAAGCATTTCATACGTGTCAAAGGCTTTTATTGACAATTACATGAAGTTGATGCAAAGAATATTTGCAGTGTTGACCCTTCTTTTTCAAGACCTCTGCAATCCGCCCCGGCATGCTGTCAATTAACTTCTGGGCCACATCCTGACTGATGGCAGCCCATTCTTGTATAATCAATGTTTGGAGTTTGTCAGAATTTGTGGGTTTTTGTTTGTCCACCGCCTCTTCAGGGTAGCCTAGTGGTTAGAGCGTTGGACTAGTAACCGAGAGGTTGCAAGTTCGAATCCCCGAGCTGACAAGGTACAAATCTGTCGTTCTGCTCCTGAACAGGCAGTTAATCCACTGTTCCTAGGCCGTCATTGAAAATAAGAATTAGTTACTAACTGACTTAGTTAAATAAAGGTAAAAAAAAAAAAAAATGGCTGTGTCTTAGGCAAAATTGTGAGTGAACCCCACTCCCTTGGCTGAGAAGCAACCCCACACATGAATGGTCTCAGGATGCTTTACTGTTGGCCTGACACAGGACTGATGGTAGCGCTCACCTTCTCTTCTCCGGACAAGCTTTTTTCCGGATGCCCCAAACAATCGGAAAGGGGATTCGTCAGAGAAAATGACTTCACCCCAGTCCCAAGCAGTCCAATCCCTGTACCTTTTGCAGAATATCAGTCTGTCCCTGATGTTTTTCCTGGAGAGAAGTGGCTTCTTTGCTGCCCTGCTTGACACCAGGCCATCCTCCAAAAGTCTCCTCAGATGTATATTGACGATTTATAAAGCCATCAGTTAGGTTGTTGATTATAGACCTGATTAATAACTTGTGGTTTCCTTTCTCCTCACTTTTCTTAGACAATAAGGCAAGGACTGTTTTCTCATCTCCCCACTCTGCTGCTGCCTCCACCACATTGTTCTCAACACCAATATGCTGCTTAACTTCGCTGTTATGCACATAGCAACATGGTCACCATAGCAACATGGTCACACAGCAACATGGTCACATAGCAACATGGGCACATAGCAACATGGTCACACAGCAACATGGTCACATAGCAACATGGTCACATAGCAACATGGTCACATAGCAACATGGTCACCATAGCAACATGGTCACATAGCAACATGGTCACATAACAACATGGTCACATAGCAACATGGTCACCATAGCAACATGGTCACACAGCAACATGGTCACATAGCAACATGGTCACATAGCAACATGGTCACATAGCAACATGGTCACCATAGCAACATGGTCACATAGCAACATGGTCACATAACAACATGGTCACACAGCAACATGGTCACATAGCAACATGGTCACATAGCAACATGGTCACCATAGCAACATGGTCACATAGCAACATGGTCACATAGCAACATGGTCACATAACAACATGGTCACATAGCAACATGGTCACATAGCAACATGGTCACATAGCAACATGGTCAGATAACAACATGGTCACATAGCAACATGGTCACACAGCAACATGGTCACATAACAACATGGTCACATAGCAACATGGTCACACAGCAACATGGTCACATAGCAACATGGTCACACAGCAACATGGTCACATAGCAACATGGTCACATAGCAACATGGTCACATAGCAACATGGTCACATAACAACATGGTCACATAGCAACATGGTCACACAGCAACATGGTCACATAACAACATGGTCACATAGCAACATGGTCACATAGCAACATGGTCACATAGCAACATGGTCAGATAACAACATGGTCACATAGCAACATGGTCACACAGCAACATGGTCACATAACAACATGGTCACATAGCAACATGGTCACACAGCAACATGGTCACATAGCAACATGGTCACATAGCAACATAGTCTAGGAAAAAGCACCAATTCAACAGCGCACGGATGTGTTTCAGAACCGTGAAACAGCGACCGCTATCTAACGCTAGGAGAAAGCGCATCTGTTATAAAATATATATATATTTTTTATTATAACCATTTACACGTTATAGAGTGATGGACTGTGGCACCCCCACGGCCTCCACAATGGATCAGTCCACTCAGACAGGAGCCAGTCAGACAGGAGCCAGTCAGACAGGAGCCAGTCAGACAGGAGCCAATCAGACAGGTGCCAATCAGACAGGAGCCAATCAGACAGGTGTCTTATACACTATGATTATTATTTATTTTGCTCCTGCTCGACTAAAGAAATGTCGGTCGACCAACAGACTATCAACCAAACAATTGACCAGTCGACTAAATGGGGTCATCTCCAAACCGGGGTCATCTCCAAACCGGGGTCATCTCCAAACCTCATCTCCAAACCGGGGTCATCTCCAAACCGGGGTCATCTCCAAACCGGGGTCATCTCCAAACCGGGGTCATCTCCAAACCAGACTGAGTCTTTTCCTCAGACATTATAACTCAAAAAAAAGGCAGGTAGAGTTTTGATCTTTTTGGGATAATAATTTTGACAATAGTCTAATATCTGACCTGTCCACTGGTGTGTCCCAGTCTGAGTCTGTCTATAATATCAGTGTTAGTGGAGATATTGAGAAAATAATATGTGGAAATGTCACAATGAAACCACAGTTCAAAAGGTTGAAGCCTTCCAGATGATGAAAAAATACATATCGAGTGTGTGTGTGTGAGTGTGTGTGTGTGTGTGTGTGTGAGTGTGTGTGTGTGTGTGTGTGTGTGTGT